>NC_026007.2:20650714-20693628 GCF_000442705.2 Elaeis guineensis | reverse complement strand
TTAACATAATTTATCAGAATTAAATATATAGACCAACTAATTTCAATCCTCCACTGACTTCACCAAGTCAGATCAGGGTGGACTAAAAATAAGCCAGTCCAACTGATAAGTCATCAATCCTCTCACTGACTTCATCATGTCATGTCGAGGATAAAGACAAGTCAAACTAGGGGCACCTAAATCAGTCGAACTGATTTTTTAGTAAGCATGGGTCAACCCTAATCATTAAGCGATCTGATCAAAACTTGATTCATCATGTTGGCCAGATAAGTGAGATCGATGGGAGGGATATGTCATTAACTCGTTATAGATTCAATCTATGCGAGTAGCTCTCAATTAATAACCATCGATCAAGATTGCCAAACTTATCTTAGACACCAACTGATTAATCGGTTTCAATTGGATCTACTTATGGATTTGGATTCGACCGCTGAGCTCAAGATCGAAGTCCATTTAGGTCTAATCAAAGACATAGACTCAACCAACTACAATTATTGTATTGGCTCTAGAAAAATTTTGATTTAATCTAATTTCTCTTCTTAGTCCATTTGATCTTGGATTAACCCTAGGTCTAACCCAATTAGGAGGACCAGATCAAGCTAACCAATAAACCCATCACCCATGTTTTATGTGAATGACATTAGATCTTTAATTCATAATTCTAGATCTAATAGGTTCAACTTAATTTTTAATTAAGTTTGAGATGTGGGTAGGGGTTCGGTATTTGAAAATAGTTTTCAAATTTATAAAATATTTTTATAATTAATTTTATGCACAATCATTTAGATCTGAAACTTGAATCGGCTCACCTCTGATTCAGCCTACTCATCACAATGGGTCAACTAAGTTTCAAGACTTAATTAACTCATTGATAATAAATTATCAATCATAATTTTTAATCTGTAACAATGAGTCAGCTCAACAGAAATTAAGCTGAGGAATCAAGATCTTGAGTTGACCCAAATAATACTGAGTTGACTCAACAGGGCGAACTACAATAATTATATTAATTTTAGATCAAAATAATTTTATATAAATAGTAATAAAATTAATTATAAATTATTTTAAAACTATTCTAAATATGTTCATGATTCTAGATTTTATTTGCAAAGATTAGATGCAGCTACTTTCATACAATGTATTATATACACAATCTTAGGATTTTGAGAAAAGTAAATTTTTTTTTGTATTTATCTTCATGGGATATAGTCACAATGGCACCCTTACATATCATAAGAGGACCCAATCAAATAGAAAAAAAAAAGATCTAATTTCTATTACCTCCTATGACCGAATGGCCTGGTGACAAATTCGATCCGATTACTTCGCTACTCAGATCATCTAATCTAAATAATTTAGATCTAATCTAAATTATTTTAGATCTGATTATTATATTTTGATCATATCAAAATTAGATAATAATTATCATAAATAAATTTTTCATACTTCAAATTAAAATCAGATTTTATAAAGATCAGCACAAACTAGGACAACCTTTGCACTGTAAGGGGTAAACCTTACAGCAAGATAACCTTATATCAATTTGTATGATCAGATCTATAACTAATTTTAGATCTAATATCATATATCAGATCTAATCTAAATTAAATTATAGATCTAAATGCATATAATATCATGTCATATCGAACCTGGCTCTGATACCACTGTTGGGATCGCAGGGGTTTCATGCATGTATTTCAAAAAATTTTTAATAAAAAAATATTAGATTAAATTATTTAATCTATAATATATACATAAGATTTAATTTTAAAACTTCTACAAATAGATCGATGACATAAATTTATATGCATAAAAATTTGAATCTAAAATGACAAGCATGTAAACCAAAAATAGTATTTAGTAATAGATCTAATCTACCACTTCTAAGATTTCAAACCTAATACTTAAGTGTGGGTAGTCGAACTCTATGATTGAGAATGTAGATCTGGAAGTCCTCTATGGTCGCTCGCAGCTGCACAAGCATCCGACCTCTATGGATGGTCCACACGAAGCCCCTCAAACCGATCAGCCCTATACAGGAGTGCTAGCTCATGCAGTTGGCTTCTGATGGTAGATCTAACTTGATCTCTTTCTTTGATCACCTCAAACCTTTTTGTCAAAGATGGATCAGAGGAGGATATTGGATGGTGGAGAAAAATTAGATGAAGACTCTCTTCTCTTTGATTTTTCCCTCACCCAAAAATCTAGAACAGTTCTAGGTCTCTCACCCGAGAGGATAACGGTCTCCTCTTTTGTTCACGCCAAAGAAGATGGAAACCCACCCAAAGCTCATATCCCAAAGAAGTATTTCACCCCACTTTCTCTTTGGTATCTCATAATGAAAGATTTCTTAGTTTGGCACACAAAAATGGGGCCTTTTATGATGTGTCGCACAAACCAAATAAGACAAGATAAAGGCTGGAGTTTGTTGCAATTCAAACTATTTTAAATTTTGATTTAACTCTAACCTTTCTCACCCTTATCTAACTTAAATAGGAACTTACCAAAAAAATTTGAATATGAAAATCAATTAGAAAGACTTCTTTTTCTCGTATACAATGGGCACCTTTAAAAACTGCATGTGTGGAAGGATATGGATAAGGTTTTAAGTTTAAAATTCAAACCAATTTGAATTCAAATCAAAACTAACCAAATCCTATCCTTAATAGGTGACAAAAGAAGGATATTTTTTGATTTTCTCATATACAAATTGATTTGTATGGTGAGAAAAGACGTGAGACAATTTAGGTGGCATAAAGGAGGGAGTCCTATTCATTTGGGGCTCTAGGGTTTAACCAATTAGATTTCTTTCAAACCCAATCCAATTAGATTCAAATAAAATTTGATGAATCTAATCTAATTAGGCTCTTATAATCTCAATTAAATTTAATCAAATTAATAAATTAATTGAGCAATAGATCCAATCAAATCAGGATCATTTCTTCCTCACCGATTAGGTCATCTCATAACCTAATTAGACCTGACCTAATTAAATTCAATTCAATCAAACTTGATCTAAACTTTAATGCTCAATCAAATTGAGCTAATTAGTGATCTAATCACTAATTAATTCTCTATTAATGATAGAGTCTAAGTATAGTGGGACTCTTCTATTGGAAAATATGTCCTAAAGCCAATCATCTAAGTGGTAGATGATTGGAATTAGTATATGAATTATCTAATAATAATAGTTATTTGGCAGTTCATCATAAAAGAACTATCTTCCTTAAATAGAACTCTAAATTATGATGAAGTCCTTAGAACCACAATCAATCGATAAAGGAGGATTTATCAGATGGTTCTTAAATTGTTCACGACCAAATGATAAGTTATTAATAAGGATGATAACTTATCAAGTGTAAGTTGCTGTATGCCATATGCGTTGGTTGTCCTCGTAACCAGTGTGTGGAGACTTGGTATGGTATCCAGGTGAGATGATGGAGTACATCTACATTAAACATGATCAATATAATACTCTACTGTCAAGAGTAGTTAGCTAAGGCCAATGGGTATAAGTATCCCTCCGACCTGAGATCACCACGGTGACTTGCAAGCAACTCACTGTGCTTTGGTGTCGGACTGCCTATATTTTTAATATAGTTCGAAAGATTTTTGGTACAGTCAATGCTTATGAAGTCGGTGTGTGAGTCAAGATAAAATTGACCATTCCTGATTAACTTCAGGAAGAGAATGTCTCCTGTGTTTCAATTTAGCAAAACCTAAGCCTGGGTAATCCGTGAGGAGTCACGAGATTTGCAAAATTTTGAGACACAATAAAGATGACTTATATGAGTATTGACAGCATACTCAAAGTTATCTTAAGTATTATTGATCAAAGGATGAATTATATGTAACCATGGATCAGGGTTCTTAGAATGTTGCTTTGCATACATTCAACCTATCTGGATGTCGGAAACCATTACTAGATGGTTACTTCGACTGGTATAGGAATTGGTTTCTTGCTATCAGTTTAGGTTCAACCTATAAGGTGACACACATAAGAGGTTGTAACCTAATCAAATGGTTAATAACGATTGAGAATTGTTCTAAGGTTAACGATCAATGTGATTGATGTTTGACCTAATACAAGTGTTGCAGGAGGATCATTAGCAATTGGATTGCTAATTGGCTCAATCTATTGAGCAATTAGGCTAAGATCAAGTCTAACTAAATTTGATTCAATTAGAATTAGTTTGGATTTAATTAATTAAGTCTAGTTATTTATGGATAAGCCAATTGCAAGGGAGAACAAGTTCCTGTTCGACTAGACTTGTATGCACCTAATTCTTAATTAAGTTAGGATTTAAATCAGAATTAAATATGATTTAATCTGATTTAATTAGACTCCTAGTTAGACTAAGATCACATTAATTAAGTTGTAATTAATTTAGATTGGGTTCAAAGTGTTTGACCTAATCCACATAAGAATCCTAGTTAGACTAGGATTCCATATCATCTCTTGCACCACCTAAGAAATCTCAAGCCCACGCCCACTAATTAATTTTTAGATATTTTTCTATGATATCTACATCCAAGGAATATTATCTCACACACTTATTCTATAGATTTGAATCAGATTTGATTTGTTCAATATGGAAAGAGATTTGGCTAATATGGAAAGTGGTTTAGGCTTATTCTTTTTTTGAAAGAGTCCCTCTTCACAAGGACTCTTCCCTCCTCTCTTGTGCCAACTTTTCCCAAGCTTATCCTATCATTTTGTCACCCCTTTTAAGCATCTTATCCTGATCTCCATAAAGTTATGAGGGAGGGGGCGTCCAAGAGTTGGACGCCCCATGGACTCCTTGTTAACTAGGTTTATGACCTAGTCTACCATATAAAAAGTTGCTGCCCCATATGCTATCAAATAAGAGTAAAAAATTTGTGACTTTAAGAAAAAATAGTAGAGGAGAAAGGGGAAGGCATGGGTGTTTGAGACACCAAATCCTTGGAGGAGAGTCTTCAATCCAGAGATCAAAGGTTGATATCTTGTAGAGAGAAAGTAAGAGAAAAGATTATCTTCTCTCATTATTTTTCTTTCATATTATTCTCTCTTTATTTTTTGTATTTTTATGTGATAAAAATCTAAGAGAGAGAGAGAGGGATGGAGTGGTGGATCCATGCTCCAATGAGTTGGGGCATGGTGATCTAATTTTGGACATGATCTGATCATGTTTTGATGAGAGAAGAAGAAGAAAAAAAGATATTTCTTAAGGTTTCCTTTAGAACCCTTCTTCTCCATAAATCATGAGATTTTTCTATGAAAAAAATTAAATATCATATGATTGAAAGTTAGAAAATATCTAGAGAAGAAGGTCTTCTCTTGTCCTAGCATAGAGATATTCTCAGGACATCAATCGTTGATGTACTGAAAGAGAAGATCTGTCTTCTCTTAGGATCTTTTTTTTATATTATTATTTTTGATTTTAAGGAGGTCAAAAAGTTTGACTTCTCCCTTATTCCTCCTCATATTTTTCATCTCTTGGAACGTCCAAGAGATCTGAAGAATATTTTTTAGATTAACCATCCGGAGAGATCCGTAAGAAGCAAGCACTTCAAGCGGATCCTCATTCGACGAACCTTCAATTTTGTTGCAGCCTCGTGTGGATCACCTATAGAGACCAGATGCATGTGTGGCTCCAAAGATAATAAAAAAATCAACTACAAAGTTCTCGATCTGTATGAAGGTAAGAGATCTGATCTCTTCTATTATCTAGATATGATCAAGATTTTAGATCTAAAACTGTTTCAGATCTAGGATATTGATTTGATCAATACCAAAGCTTTTATTTTTTTGATTTATAAATGTAATATGACATATTATAGATCCTAATTATAAGATTTAGTAATTTGATTACATGTATTTGTAGATTAAATTATTTAATTTATATATTCTGCTGCGTTATATTTCAAAAATATTTTGAAATTCATGCATGAAACCCTGCACCTTTTCCAACAGTGGTATCAGAGCATCTAGGTTCTTTTATAACATATTTATGATTGTATTAAAATAAATTTGAAAAATAAAATAATGATCGCACAGACTGTAGGTTGTCCTGCTATAAGGTTTACCCTTTACAGTGCAAAGGTTATCCTGGTACATTGCGTTCTAGAAAATTTAAAAGAGTTTAAATGAATCTTGTCATGAATATTTTAGATTAGATCTATTTTATTTCATAATTTTTTATGTAATGTACATATATTAAAATCAGCCAAGAACATAATCTTGCGAAGGTTCTATTTGCTAATCGGGCTGGCTCGACCAGCATACCAGCTCGACTGAAAAGTTGGCTGAATTTAATTGTTTTAACCTATAATTAGTGTTTGTTAGTAAAATAGGCTGACCTATTTTTGAAATGAGTCGACCTATTTAGTGAAACAACACTAGATTGTATTAAATCTTTCAAAAGTTGAAAATAGATTTCAAAATGCCGAACCCCAACCCTCAGCCATGAACTTAATTAAAAGAATTAAGTGATTGTTTAGGATCTAAGTTTTTGATTTAAAGATCCTAAGATAATTTCATAAAACATGGGTTAAAGGGTAATGGGTTAGCTTTGATCAGGTCATTAACTGGGTTAGACCTAAGGTTAGATTAAATATGGACTAAGTTAAGAAATTGATCAAACCTAATTAAAAGTTAATTAGGATTAGGTCATTTCTATAGATCACTTCAATAGTTGTAGTTGATCCAAATCCATATATCCAACAAATGGACACTGATCGTGGCTCAGTGGTTGAGCCCGAGTCTTTAGGTAGACCAAATCAAAATTGATAAACCAGTTGGTGTCTAAGGTAAACCTGATCGGTGGTTTTTAATTGGGAGCCCACTTACCTGGCCATTTCTTATGGTGTCTAAGGCAAGTTTTGGCAGACCCTCCCACCAATCATACTTACCTAACCAATGTGGTTAATCAGGTCTTGATTAGGTTGCTCATTGATTCGTGCTAATCCATGTCATATGGGAAATCAGTGAGTCTGATTTCATTCAATGAGACTGATCTAAGTGCCCATGGATCAAATTTGTCCTAGTCCTTGTTAATGACTTGAGAAGTTAGTAGGAGGACTTGACTTGGTGAATTCAGTAGGAGCAAATTGGTCCATATCCTTTCTATCCTTAAATCACTAATAATTTTAAATCCTCTAAAATTATTAGGTCCTTAAAATGATAATGTTATGGAGATAACTAAGTCATAGCCTCCCATTTAGGTGTTTGATAATGAGTCCATTAACTCAATAATCATTGCAGACCCAAAGGTCTGGTTCTTGTTGACTAATGAAATTATCACTCATCATATGATGACTTGAAAGTGTCTCTCTAATGGTGGTTAGGTTAGCCAACCAAAGTTGAGCTTAATCATTCGTTGGTTAGATGCACCAAGTATAGTCATGTTAATGGTTGGACCTAATCGGATCCTTACAGTGGAGGCCAAAGCCTACTGATTAGGTTTCTGAGGTAAAATTAAATTAATAGAAGTTGTTTGGAGAAATAATTGGTTAATAAACCTATCCGTAGATGCAGATGGGTTGGTCGACCAAAGTCGGGCTCATATATAGTCTATGTAGATTCTAGTACCTACTAAGAAATTAAAGTAATTTTTGAATTGGAGGTAGAGGCTACCAATTTGAATAAAATAGTGGGAGAACTTTAAGACTAAAGTCCAAATCTCTAGGCTTAAAATTATTCATATACATTAGCTCATTGTTCTCTTTTCTTAAAATAAGGCTAAACCTTAATTGCTTTAATCGCTGTTAGACAGTGATGACTTATGGGACCCAACTTCGTTAATTAGTATCAAAAGTTGAATTTGGTTCAGCAGTACGAATGGGTTCGTATTGGGGCTTCTTAGTTCAGTCAAAATAGTTAGTCCAAAATTGATCCAAATCAGGTATGTTGCTTCTACTAGAAGCAGGGTCATAGTAAGAAGAATTGTCTTGCTTCCCTTGACCATAATAGGCTGAATAAGAGAAAGGAGCAAGAGTTGTTCATCAAGAATGTTATATAATAACACCTTAAAGTTTCTCTATGTAATTCTACTACCTAGATATTAGATACCATGATCTTATGCAATTTATTGCTAGGACTACAAGTAAGTGGAATATTTGAAAATGGTGAGAAATTTTTGAATGTTAGGGATGGAAGTCTTATTCCAATTCTAACTTTAGGAATTGTAGAGCTTATTTTCAAATATTATCATTTAGAGTAATTGTTACTATTATCCATTGTTTATGATGAATGTAATCTTTATTGGTCTTTTGGCCAAAGATGATCATCATTCATTAATAAAGGAAGATTATTGTGATATTATTATGAATAATGTTACAACAATATATGGACAATAAGAAAATGACATTTAACATTTATACAGCCTGTTAAGTGTAATGTATACTCTCAAGTTAGATAATGTTATGAATGTCTATCTTTGGCATTATAGGCTTAGTCACCTTGATAAGAACAAGATAAATGGATTAGCTTGAGAGGAAAACTTCGACATCAATGATTGTGAATCATTGATAGCCTGTGAGTCTTGTCTTCTTGAAAAGATGACAAAGTCACCTTTTAATGGAAAAGGTGAAGGAGCTGATAAAGTTCTAAGTCTCACACATAGTGATGTATGTGGACCTGTGAACTTAAGTGCCAAAGAAAGATATTAATATTTCATTACAGACGACCTATCTGGGCATGGGTGAGTCTGGGCTGAATCATTTGAAATGTTCAAATAATTCAATAATGAAAGATTGAAACAAAATGGATAAGGTGTTAGAACTCTTCGATCAGATCGAGGAGGTGAATACTTATCCAGTGAGTTTGTGACATATCTAGGAGAGAATTGGATTCTCTCTCAATGGATTCCTTTTCAGAATAAAGTGTATCTGAAAGGAGAAGTTGAACTTTGTTAGACATGGTTCAATCCACAATAGGGTTCACTTCTCTGTCTGTTTTAGGATTATGCTCTTGTGTGATTACCTGTTTTACTCTGAAAATATACTGAGTAAGTCTGTTGTGCAGATTCCATATGAGATATGGAACGAGCATAGATCTAGACTCTCTCACCTTTGGGTTTGGAGTTGATTAGCCTATGTCAAAGGTTTGCATACAGATAAACTTGGTTCTTGATCCAATAGGTGTTTAAGGGTTACAAATTCTATCATGCTGAAGAACATAAGATGCTCATCAGCAGTAGGGCATTTCTTTTAGAAAGGAGTTCCTTAGAGAAGGAACTGATGCCTATCAAGTTGAACTTGAAAGTTTGACTGGTAGAAAATAAACTGACATAATCTAGTAAATCTACAGAATCAAATTTGATTAGATCAAACTCGAAGCCTATTAAAGTAACACCTTTAAGGAGATCTGGTAGAGTACTGCATTAGTCGGTGAGCTCGATGAGATTAACAAGGATCCGATCACCTATAAAGATGCAATGCAGTGGTCTAACTCTGAGAAGTAGCTTGGAGCCACTAAATCCAAATTGAAGTCCATGGAAATCAATAGTGTATGGACACTAGATGATTCACCTAAAGGAATAAAATCCATTGGATGTGAATGGATTTTTCAAAAGGATCAGAGTAGCGCAGACGAGAAGGTGGAGATCTATAAAGCCTGTTTCGCTATTATCCCAAAGTTGGAATATACGTTTTGAATATAAATCTTTGTTATGAACAAAGAGGAACCCTGCATTTATAAGTGGGCAAAATATTCTACAGTATTATTCCTTGTTTGTCTGTGGATGAAATTCTCTTAATCGGGAATGGCATTCCAACATTGCAAAGAATAAAGGTTTGGGTGTCATCTAATTTCTTCATGTTCAAGATTAGATATGGTATACTCACTAATGATAGTGAGCAGATACCAGTCTGATCTAAGTAAGAACCACTGAAAGATTGTATAGACAATCCTTTAGTATTTGAGAAATACTAAGCTCCAGTGACTCAAATATAGAAATACTGACTTTAAACATGTGGATGTTTCGATTTCAGTCAGATCAAGATGACAACAAGAAAGTGTCGGATCATATCCTAATTATAGGAGCAATCTGATGGAAAGATTCCAAGTAGGATACTTTAGCATACTCAGTTAGTGATGTAGAGTACATCGTAGCATATGATGCTGCCATGTAAGCTGTGTAGTTGCTGAGCTTCATTAGTAGGTTGGAAGTGGCACCCTCCACTGATGGTCCAGTCCTATCGTAGCACTAGAGCCATAAATCTGGCTAAAAAATCGAAGTACCAGCATACTCTGTATTGCTATCACTCTTGATTTTAGATCAGGGTGACATCGATCTTTGAAAGATCGATAAAAAAAAAAAAGAGAACTTGACCGACCCATTTGCTAAGGCCTCGAAACTAAGAAGTTCTACGAACTCAAGTGGAAGATAGGATATTTGATATTATTCTGATTGGCTTTAGCATAAGTAAAAGTTGTTGAAAAATATGTCCTAAAGCCAATCATCTAAGTGGTAGATAATTGGAATTAGTATATGAATTATCTAATAATAATAGTTATTTGACAGGTTCATTATAAAAGAACAATCCTCCTTAAAAAAACTCTTAAATTATAATGAAATCCTTAGAACCATAATCAATTGATAAAGGAGGATTTATCGGATGGTTCTTAAATTGTTCACGATCAAATGATAACTTATCAAGTGTAGGTCACTGTATGTCATATGCGTTGGTTGTCCTCGTAACCAAGTGGTGTGGAGATATTGGTATGGTATCCAGATGAGATGTAGGAGTATATCTGCATAGAACGTGATCAATGTAACACTCTACTGTCAAGAGTAGTTAGCTAAGGCCAATGGGTATAAGTGTCCCTCCGATCTGAGATCACCATGGTGATTTGCAAGCAACTCATTGTGCTTTAATGCCGGATTGTCTGTATTTTTAATATAGGTTCGAAAGATTTTTAGGTACAGTCAAGTACTTGTGAAGTCAGTGTGTGAGTTAAGATGGGATTGACCACTCCTGATTAACTTCAGGAAGAAAATATTTTGCTATGTTTCAATTTAGCAAAACCTAAGCCTGGGTAATCCCCGTGAGGAGTCACGAGATTTGTAAAATTTTGAGACACAATAGAGATGACTTATATGAGTGTTGATAGCATACACGAAGTCATCTTGAGTATTATTGATCAAAAAGATGAATTATACGGTAACCATGGGTCAGGATTCTTAGAATATTGCTTTGCATACATTCGACCTATCTGGACGTCGGGAACCATTGCTAGATGGTTACTTCAACTGGTACAAAAATTAGTTCCTGCACTACTGACTTAGATTCAAACCTATAGGATCATACACATAAGAGGTTGTAACCTAATCAGATGGTTAATCAATGATTAAGAATCATTCTAAGATTAAATGATCAATGTGATTGATGTTTGACCTAATGCAAGTGTTGCAGGAGGATCATTAGTAATTGGATTGCTAATTGGCTCAATCTGATTGAGCAATTGGGCTGAGATCAAGTCTAACTGAATTTGATTCAATTAGAATTAGTTTGGATTTAATTGGATTAAGTCTAATTAGTTTATTGGATAAGCCAATTGCAAGAGAGAACAAGTCCCTGTTCGACTAGGACTTGTATGCACCTAATTTCTAATTAAGTTAGGATTTAAATCAGAATTAAATATGATTTAATCTGATTTAAATAGATTTTTAGTTAGACTAGGATCATCATTAATTAGGTTACAATTAATTTGGATTGGGTTCAAAGTGTTTGACCTAATCCACATAAGAATCCTAGCTAGACTAGGATTTCATATCATCTCTTGCGCCACCGAAGAAATCTCAAGCCCACGCCCACTAATTAATTTTTAGATATTTTTCTATGATATCCATATTCAAGGAATATTATCTCACACTATTTATTCTAGAGATTTGAATCAGATTTGATTTGATTCAATATGGAAAGAGATTTGGATAATCATGGAAAGTGGTTTTGGCTTATTCTTTTTTGGAAAGAGTCCCTCTTCATAAGGACTCTTCCCTCCTCTCTTGCGCTAACTTTTTCGAAGCCTATCCTATCATTTTGTCACCTATTTTAAGCATATTATTCTAATCTCCACAAAATTTATGAGGGAGGGGGCGTCCAAGAGTTGGATGCCCCATGGACTCCTTGTTAGACTAGGTTTTATGACCTAGTCTACCATATAAAAAGTTGCCACCCCATATGCTATCAAATAAGAGTCAAAAATTTGTGGCTTTAAGATAAAAATAGAAGAGGAGAAAGAGGAAGGCATGGGTGGTTTGAGGCACCAAAATCCTTGGAGGAGAGTCTTCAATCAAGAGATCAAAGATTGATATCTTATAGAGAGAAAGGTAAGAGAAAAGATTATCTTCTCTCATTATTTTTCTTTCATATTATTTTCTCTTTATTTTTTTGTATTTTTATATGATAAAAATTTAAGAGAGAGAGAGGGATAGAGTGGTGGATCCATGCTCCAATGAGTTGTGGCATGGTGATCTAATTTTGGACATGATCTGATCATGTTCTGATGAGAGAAGAAGAAGAAAAGAAGGTCTTTTCTTAAGGTTTCCTTTAGAACCCTTCTTCTCCATAAATCATGAGATTTTTCTATGAGAAAAATTAGATATCATAAGATCTAAAAGTTAGAGAAATATTTAGAGAAGAAGGTCTTCTCATGTCCTAGCATAGAAATATTCTCAGGACATCAATCGTTGATGTACTGAAAGAGAAGATCTGTCTTCTCTTAGGACCTTTTCTTTTATATTATTATTTCTGATTTTAGGGAGATCAAAAATTTGACTTCTTCCTTATTCCTCCTCATATTCTTCATCTCTTAGAATATCCAAGAGATCTGAAGAATATTTTTTAGATTAACCATCCGGAGGGATCCGCAATAAGCTAGCACTTTGAGCGGATCTTCGTTCGAAGAAACCTTCGATTTTGTTGCAGCCTCGTGTGGATCACCTGTAGAGGTCAGACGCATGTACGGCTCCAAAGATAACAAAAAAATCAACTACGGAGTTCTTGACCCGCATGAAGGTAAGAGATCTGATCTCTTCTATTATCTAGATATGATCTAGGTTTTAGATCTGAAACTGTTTCAGATCTAGGGTATTGATTTGATCAATACCAAAGCTTTTATTTTTCTAATTTATAAATATAATATGATATGTTATAGGTCCTAATTGTAGGGTTTAGTAATTTGATTACATGTATTTATAGATTAAATTATTTAATTTACATATTTCACTGCATTATATTTTAAAAATATTTTAAAATTCATGCATGAAACCCTGCACCTTTTCCAACATCTTCTCTAGAGTCTCCATCCAGTGGGACTCTCTACCAGAGTCTCCGTCCACTGAGACTCTTTAGATTAGCTATATGATTAGAGAGAAACTTTTAATGTGTATGACCCCATAGGTTTGAATCTAAGTCGATAGCATAGAAACTAATTCCTGTACCAATCAGAGTAACCATCTAGCAATGGTACCTGATGTCCGGATAGGCCGAATGTATGCAAGGCAACACTCAAAAACCTATTTGAACATAGTTACCATAAAATTCATCTCTTTGACCCTTGATGCTAGGATGATGTAGAGTTTAAACTATCAAATCTTTACAGTACATCCATTATGTGTCTTAACCTGATAAATTCTATGACTCCTCATAAAGATTGCCCTAGCCAAGATCTTACTAAATTGAAATACAAAGCATTCTCTCTAATCTCTTGGAGTGGTCAATTCCATCTTGACTCACGCACCGACTTCACAAGTACTTGACTGTGCTCAAAAACTTTCTGATCTTGAATTAAAAATTTAGATAGTCCAGCACCAAAGCACAGTGAGTTGCTTGCAAGTCTCCATGGTGATCTCAGGTCAGAGGGACACTTATACCCATATCCTTTCGGAGTGACTCTTGACAGTAGAATGCTTTGGAGTTGGTCACATTCAGTGAAATGTACTTCTACATTTCACCTGCATGCCATACCAATGTCTCTATGCTCTTTGATCAAGAGGCCAACCAACCTATATGACACACAATGACTTACACTTGATATGTCTACCATCCTAGTAATAGCATATTATTTGATCGTGAACTCATTTAAGGACTAAATGATAAATCCTCTTTTATCGATTTAAAATAGTCCTAAGGACTTTCATCATAACACAGAAGTTTGATGTAGAAGATGTACAAGCTTATGTTGAAAATTATCAAATAAATATTTTATTAATTAATTCATATACAATTACATCAAATAGCACAACCATCAACAAGCTGACGATTGACTTTGAAACACATTCTCCAACAAAAGCTTATGATGAAAATTGCTAAATAAGTATTTTATTAATTAATTCATATATAATTATATCAAATAGTACAACTATCAACAGACTGACGATTGACTTTGGGACATATTTTCCAACAACTCCCACATGTACTAAAGTCAATCAGTACAGTATCGTATATCCATCTTTATTTTTCGATCTTCGAACTCTTTTACCGTAAGGGCTTTAGTTAATGGATCACTCAGGTTCTTCTTTCTATTGATCTTATGAAGATCGACATCACCTCGATCCACGATCTCTCGGACAAGATGGTAGCGACGTAGAATATGCTTTATCCGTTGATGTGCCTTCAGCTCCTTTGCCTGAGCTATGGCTTAGTACTATCATAATAAAGCAGAACTGAACCATCGATGGAGGGTGCCACTCCTAGCTTGGTGGTGAACTTTCTTAGCCACATAGCTTCCTTTGCAGCATCGGATGCCGTGATGTATTCCGTCTTATAAATTGAATCGGCTATGGTGTGTTGTTTGAAACTTTTTCAGCAGACAGCTCCACCTTTTATGGTAAAGATATATCCTGACAAGCTTTTGCTATCGTCATGATCTAACTGAAAATTGAAATCAGTGTATCCCACGAGTTTCAAGTCAGATTCTCCATAAATAAGCCATTGATCCTTAGTATTTCTCAAATACCTAAGGATGGTTTTTGCAACCTTCCAATGGTTCTCACCTGGATCTGATTGGTATCTGCTCACTACTCTTAGTGAGTATGCCACATCCGATCTTGTACATATTATGGCATACATTATAGAATCCACTATTAAGATATATGAAATCTACTCATACGCTCTCTCTCTTGAGGGGTTGTCGGACAATCCTTCTTCGAGAAAAAAATTTTATGGCCTATCGGACGATAGTCTTTCTTAAAATTTTGTATGCTGAACCATTTTAGTATGGTATCTATATACGTTGATTAGGAGAGTCCGAGCAGCCTCTTAGATCTGTCTCTATAGATCTTCATCCCTAGGACGTAGGCTGCTTCTCCTAGATCCTTCATGGAGAATTATTTCCTATAATGCAGAGACATCATTCTCGATTAAGAGAATATCATCCACATACAAAATAAAAAAATATAATTACTGAACTATTGGCCCACTTATATATACAGGGTTCCTCTCCATTTTTAATGAAACCATACGTTCAGATCACCTTATCAAAATGTATGTTCCAACTCTGAGATGCTTTCTTTAATCCATAAATAGATCTTTGAAGCTTGTACACCTTGGACTCATCTGTAGATGTGAATCTTTCAGGTTGCATCATATACATCTCTTCATTCGGCTCTCCATTTAGAAAAGCTATCTTCACATCTATTTGCCAGACTTCATAGTCCAGGTATGCTGCTATCGCAAGCATGATCCAAATGGACTTGAGCATTGCCAAAAGAGAGAATATCTCATCATAGTCAATATCATAACATTGATGATACCCCTTGGCAATCAGACAGACTTATAGGTCTCAACCTTCCCATCTGCGCCCCTTTTCTTTTTGAAGACCCACTTACACCCTATGGATTTTACCTCTTCAGGTGGATCAACCAATGTCCACACATTGTTGATCTTCATGGACTCCATTTTAAATTTTATGGCTTCAAACCATTACTCAGAGTCAGATCTCTGCATTGCATCCATATAGGTGACTGGATCCTCATTGTTCTTATCAAGCTCAATAGGATCTCCATCCCGGATCAAGAAACTTAGGTATCTGTCTGGCTAATGCGGTACTCTACCAGATCGTCTTAAGAAAGTTTGTATATTGGGCTCCAGATTTGATATTATCAAATCTGGTTCAGATTCAGTTACTGGTGTCGGTTCTTCTACCTATCGAATTCGTCAAGCTCAACTTTAGAGGTACTTATTCCTTCACTAAAGAACTCATTTTCCAAAAAGTATGCCTTATAGCTGATAAATATCTTTTGTTCAGCAGGGAGGTAAAAGTAGTATCCCCTCATTTTCTTGGGATATCCTACAAAATTATACTTATCGGACCTAGGTCCGAGCTTGTTGGTTTGTAATCATTTGACATAAGCCAGACACCCCCAGACCTTAAGGTAAATGAGGTTCGGCCTATATCCTGACCATATCTCATATGGTGTTTTACTAACTGACTTGCTCGGAACATTATTGAGTACAAAACAGGCTATCTCAAGTGCATATTTCCAAAAGAAGATTGATAGACTTGCAAATCCCATCATGGATCGAACCTTGTCCAGTAAGATCGATTCCTTCTTTCTTAGACACCATTATGTTGTGGTATCTCTGGAGGAGTCCATTGCGAGAGAATCCCATTCTCTCCAAGATATGTCAGAAATTTACTTGAAAGGTATTCACCCCCTTGATCAGACCGAAGAGTCTTAATATTTTTTTTAGTTTGTTTCTTTACTTCATTACAAAATCATTTGAACATCTCAAACGATTCAGACTTGTGTTTCATCAAGTAGACATACCCATACCTAGATAGATCATCTGTGAACATAATGAAATAGCTATATCCTCCTCTAGCACTAATGTTCATAGGTCTACAATTATCACTATATATTAGACCTAGAACTTCACCAGCTCATTTACCTTTTCCAATAAAAGGTGATTTAATCATCTTTTGAAGAAGACAAAACTCACAGATCAACAATGATGCACAATCATTGATATTGAGGATACCCTCTTGTGCTAACCTGTTTATCTTGCTTTTATTAATATGACTGAGTCTGCAATGCCAAAGATAGGCATCTGTGACATTATCTAACTTTGGATGTTTGTTTGAAGTGTACGTTACACTCATAGGCTGTGACAATATGTAGATGCCATTTCTTAATTGTCCTCGCATAATGGTAACATCATTCATAATGATATCATTATAATCATTCTTTATTAATAAACTATAACCATCTTTGGCCAAAAGACCAATAAGGATTATATTCATCAAGAAAGATGAACAATAGTGACAATCACTTAAAATGATAGTATTAGATTTGAAAACAAGCTCAATGACTCCTAAAGTCTGGATTGGAACTTGACTTCCATCTCTCATATTTAAGAATCTCTCGTCATTCTTAAATTTTCTACTAACTTGAAGTCTTTGCAATGAATTGCATATGCGAACTGGACTTTCGGTATTCAATACCTAGGTAGTAGTGTCACATATGAAGAAATTATAAAGTGTTATCATACAAGCATCTTGATCAGCAACTAATTGTTCATTTCTCTTTAGCCTATTTGGGTCATAGTCTGCTTGACTCGATTCAGTTCTAAACATTTTAGCTAAATTGGGCTCAAGATCATTATTCAACTTTTGATACTGGCGATCGAAGTTGGGTCCAATAAACTCATCACTGTCAAACAGTGAGTGGAGCAATAAATTACTAGCTATTTTAAAAAAATATATATAGATCTAATTAGTATATGAATTAATCAAGCCTAAAGATATGGACTTTAGTCTAAAAGTTCTCTCACTATTTTATATAAATTGGTAGCCTCTACCTCTAATTAAAAGAATTACCTTAATTCTTTAGCGGGTATTAGAATCTACACAGACTGTATACAGGCCTGAGTATGGCTCGACCAACCCATATACATCTATGGATAGGTTCTCAATCAATTATTTTTTTAAATAATTTTTAATAATTAATTTTATTTCAGATTTTATTTCAGTAGGGGATGGGCCTCCACTAAAAGTCCTAGTTAGATCCAACCATTAACATGAACCTACTAAATGATTCTATCTAATAAATAATTAGACCCAAATATGGCTCGACCAATCCAGCCATTCATCAGATAGTACAATAGAGTCATCATATGATGAATAATAATTTTATCATTCAGAGAAACACCAAACAGATGGTGCTTGCAATGTCAATTAGAAATAATAGACCCATTATCATTCACCTTAATGGGAGGCTATGATCTAGTTATTGAAAGAATAGTATCCTACAAGTCAATCGCATAGGGATGCGAAGAAATTTTTTTTTATTTTCTTCCTACTCATTTGCATGACATTAGTTATTTTTATTTATGAGGTATTATGTTTTATCATTTGCTGCATCATATTTTTTATGATTATGATAAATCTCATAGATTAGGACAATAATTTTAGGACCATGATGAGATCATGCCAGTGAGACCTAAAATCTTGATAGCCCTAATCTAAAATATTTCTAGTCATTGGATCATCAAGTCAGGGATCGATGATACCGATAAGATTGGTACATCTTATGTATGCTCGATGGAGAGAGTGGTTGATCTCACAACTACTTGTGTGGTGACACTAATACAAGGATGTAGGTGCTCATTAGAGAATGAGTTCACTAAACTGACCCACCAAAAGAATATTTGATAGATTCTTATAGCATGTCAACAGATGGTTCTTCAGTGAGAGTGGTGCATGTGATCCTTTGACCTGAGATCACCATGGTACCTTATGTACATGGATCCTTACTTTGGTTTATTTTCTAGTACACCACTTTGAGATGTGTATGAGATATTTTAGGTATGGTGAAATGTGCATGGAGGTTGTGAGTGGTTAATAAGGTATCAATCACTCTTTGTAGGAGAAGAGAACATTCTATGTGATCTTATAGGATGATGACTCTGAGAGTCTCTGGCCAGAGCAGGGATGAACAGTAGAAATAGTTTCTACTGATTCATCAATCGAATCATCATCATCAGATCGAGATATATATAGATAGGTATTTGGGTTTGACATATTTTGATACCCATGGCCTTTTCAGGATATTATGTGATCGAAAGATTGAATTACATGGCAACTCACTATAAAAGGATAATTTTGATATTTTTATCAAATTTTAAATCTTTCAGATAGTTATGACATATTGCTAGATGTCAATCTTGACTTGTGGACTCATCAAAATTAAAAGAGTTTAATTCAAAAATTAATTAGGAAGAGTCTATTGGAGCATGATCCTGGCTCTTCCCACAGATCTTTGGTGCAGCAGAACCAGCAACGAATAGATCTGGAGACTTCTGGACATGATCCAAGGCCCTTGACGAAATCAGTCTGGTTGCTATCTTCTTCGTCAGCCTTTCGTTCCAGATGAAGAACACCTTTGAAACCACCTCTAAAAAATCCAAGATCTGGTACCCAACTAGATCAAACCTAGACCGAGGTCCTCCAATTCATAGATCTCAAATTGGGGCATTCTAGATGGGGAAGAAGATAGATGGAGACAGACCTTGCAGATCTGTCCTACTGCAACCTTTTTGTAGATCTGTTGATGGAGATCTCACCCGTGCCTCAAACGACCTCAGATCAACTCCATATCTGAGAGGGACTTGTACCAACCTCTTCTCAAGAGATTTCAAGTCTTGGACCTAGTATTTGGGCACTTGTAAGAGAGGGAAGAGAAGAAATGTCTGGCAGTTGCAATGGGGGAAGGGGCTAGCGCCTCCCTTCCTTTCTTTCCTTTTATGGACTGGCGACAAGAAACCCTAGGGTTTCTTGCTCCTGGTGCATGGAAGATTGCTGGAGAGAGAGGGAGAAGAGAGAGAGAGACTTGGGAGAAATGGTTTCTTGTATTCCTTGGCTTCATCAACCTATACAAGTACATGTATATATAAACACAGGGTTAAGTGACCCAAACCCAAAACTCCCTTGACCAACTCTATGGGAGATTAGGTTAATCCAAGCCCATGTACACCCATGACTGGACCTAATCTCACCTATCCTAGGCCCAAACCTGGCCCATAAAGAATTGATCCCTTGAGGCCCACATAACCTAGACCTCAAGAACCCGAAAGGCCCACAGCCTTTCAACCTAGGGCCCAACTAGCCCTAGAGCCTCCATGAAGCCCTCATGAATGATGGACCTTGGCCTTAGCCTTGGTCCCCTGGGCTTTGAGCACACCACCTGGATCATAACAATCTCCACCTTGGTGTACCAAGGCCTCAACTAGCTTCACTCTGTCCTTGCGACTGTAGACCCATTTGCAGCCAATGGGCCTCTTCCCCTGTGGCAACTGCACCACTCGCCACGTCTGGTTCTTGTGGAGAGACTGCATCTCCTCAGACATCGTCTGGACCCACCGTTCTCTGTCCTGGCTCTCAATAAACTCCTGATACGTATATAGATCTCCATTTGCTGTCACCAGGGCATATGATAGCATCTCCTCGAAGCCATATCGGTCCGATTGCCTGATGGTCCTCTTGGGCTTATGTAGGGCAACACCGATATCAGTCCTCGATCCAGCTCGCTCCTGCTGGACCTCTCTACCTCGATCATCCATCCGAATTCTCTCCCCTTGTGGAGACACCTTAGATAGATTCTCCACCTGAATATCATGTCCTCCCGTAGTACCTGCAAGAGGCAAAATAAAAGAGGTAAGCTGTCCAGCAGCGCCCTGCTGGACCTCCTCCTGTTCCTGCTGCTCCTCCATGCCTGCTCACCTCCGAAGGACTGACTTCTCATCAAAAATCATATTCTGACTAATGATGACCTTCTTTTTCAAGGGATCCCACAGCCTGTATCCCTTGACTCCTTGCAGATAGCCTAGAAACACCACCTTGCATGATCTGGCATCTAGCTTGCTCCACTCACCAGCTCCAATGTGCACATAGGCCGTGCACCCAAATACCCATAGATGGCCCAGCCCAACTGTCCTCCTAGACCACACCTCCTCTAGAAGCCTGCCATCCAACCTGGTGTGAGGTGACCGATTGACCAAGTAACCCGCTGCGTCAACTGTGTCAACCCAGAACTCCTTTGGAAGTCCTGCCTGCAGCCTCATGCATCGTGCCTTTTCCAGAAGTGTTCTGTTCATCCTCTCGGCCACCCCATTCTGCTGTGGAGTCTCCCTAACTGAGAAGTGTCTCCTAATCCCACACTCCTCACAGTAGTCCTGAAACTCTCTGTTGGTGTACTCCCCACCATTGTCTGACCTTAGACACTTCACGCTCCTCCCCTGCTCCTCCACCTCAGCTCTCCAGATCTTGAACTTGGTGAAGACCTCTGACTTCTCTCTCATGAAGTAAATCCAGAGCTTTCTTGAGAAATCATCAATCAGGGTCATGAAGTATCTGGCCCCATTCCTAGCTAAAGCTGGGGCTAGTCCCCACACATCCGTGTGTACTAACTCCAGAGGGGCTGCACTCCGGGCTGTACTGATGGTGAACTGAACTCTTCTTTGCTTTCCCATCTGGCAAGGCTCATAGATCTCTCCTGTAGCACCATCCTCCAGATCAGAGATAAGTCCTCTCCTGCTCAACTCCCTCAGCCCTCTGTTACCCATGTGGCCTAGGCGGTAGTGCCACATCCTGTAAGTCCCCTCCTGATCCTGTGCTGCAGCTGCTGCATCAGACTCTCCGATCATCATAGATCCCTCTATGCGATAGAGGTTATTGTCCAACCTCCTACCTCTCATCACCACCATAGCTCCATTGGAGATGTTCAGTACTCCGCTTCTAGCCCTACTGCTGAAGCTGTATCCACTGCGCTCCAAGTAGCCTAGTGACACTAGATTCTTTTCTAGCTCCGGAACATGCTTTACATTTGTCAATGTTCTCACAATCTCATCAAACATCCTCACCCTGACTGTCCCTATCCTAGCCACCTCGCAAGGATGATTGTCGCCTAGAGTCACTGATCCCTCATCTGTCTTGGTGTATGTCGCAAACCAAGACCTGTGTGGTGTGTAGTGATGTGAGCACGCAGAGTCTAGTGTCCACTCCTCTGTGTAATGCCTGTGACCATCTGATACCACAAGTAGATCATCCTCCACCTGCTGCCCAGCAACTGTACTTACTGATTCTGAGCCACTTCTTTCTCCCTTCTTGCTCTTCCATAGTGGACATTCTTGCTTGAAGTGCCCGGGATCGTTGCACTTGAAGCATTTCACTTCTTTCTTTCCCTTCCTGGACTTGGACTGCCCTCTGGACTTGCTTCTGCCTCTGCCTCTACCTGTCCTCTCCCCTACTGCCAAACCCTCCTGGGGAGCCCGATCTCTGGTCAACTTTTTCCTCTACTCATTCGACCTCAGCACCGAGACCATGTCCTCATACTCCAGAGTCTCCTTACCGTAGAGCAGTGTAGTCACCAAAGAATCATATGATCCAAGCAGCGAACATAGAAGCAATAAAGACTTGTCCTCCTCATCCAGCTTCACCCCGATATTCACCAACTCTGTGCACAACTGGTCAAACCTCTGAATGTGGCCAATCACATCAGATCCCTCCTGCATCCGAAGACTGTACAACTTCTTCTTCAGCATTAGCTTGTTGCACATATTTTTCCCCATATACATGGTGTGCAACTTCGACCAAAGGCCCTTCGGGGTCTTTTCTTCCAGCACCGAATATAACACCGCATCCGCCAAACATCCTCTGATCACCGAGCATGCTTTCTTCTCCAACGATGCCCACTGTCTATCTGTCATTCCCTCAGGCTTCTCATTCAAAGTCTGATCCAGATCTGCTTGCACCAGAAGAACCTCCACCCGGATTTTCCACATGAAAAAATTTTTCTTGCCATCAAACTTCTCGAACTCAACCTTCATATTACTGCCCATGATTGGATCTAAGCCAAACAAGCAATATAAAATCAAGAAGTGTAGAATATACCTTGATGGTACCTTGCTGAAAATTTTCAGCACTTGGGATCTTCAACTTCTTGCACTTGGAACCGCTTCCTCACCACCGTGGCTCTGATACGAACCATTGAAGCATGATCCCAGCTCCTCCCATGGACCTTTGGTGCAGCGGAACCAGCAACGAATAGATCTGAAGACTTCTGGACACGATCCAAGGCCCTTGACAAAATCAGCCTGGTTGCTGTCTTCTTCGTCAGCCTTTCGTTCCAGATGAAGAATGCCTTTGAAACCACCTCTAAAAAATCTAAGATCTGGTACCCAACCAGATCAGACATGGACTGAGGTCCTCCAATTCATAGATCTTGAATCAAGGTGTTCTAGATAGGGAAGAAGATAGATGGAGACAGACCTCGCAGATCTATCCTGCTGCAGCCTTTTTGTAGATCTGTTGATGGAGATCTCATCCGTGCCTCAAACGACCTCAGATCAACTCCAGATCTGAGAGAGACTTGTACCAATCTCTTCTAAAGAGATTCCAGATCTTGGACCTGGTGTTTGGGTACCTGCAAGAGAGGGGAGAGAAGAAATGGCTGGCGGCTGCAATGGGGGAAGGGGCTAGCACCTCCCTTCCTTTCTTTCCTTTTATGGACTGGCGGCAAGAAACCCTAGGGTTTCTTGCTCCTGGTGCATGGAAGATTGCTGGAGAGAGAGGGAGAAGAGAGAGAGAGACTTGGGAGAAATAGTTTCTTATATTCCTTGGCTTCATCAACCTATACAAGTACATGTATATATAAACACAGGGTCAAGTGACCCAAACCCAAAACTCCCTTGACCAACTCTATTGGAGATTAGGTTAATCCAAGCCCATGTACACTCATGACTCGACCTAATCTCACCTATCCTAGGCTCAGACCTGGCCCATAAAGAATTGGTCCCTTGAGGCCCACATAACCTAGACCTCAAGAACCCGAAAGGCCCACAGCCTTTCAACCTAGGGCCCAACTAGCCCTAAAGCCTCCATGAAGCCCTCATGAATGATGGACCTTGGCCTTAGCCTTGGTCCTCTGGGCCTTGGGCACACCACCTGGATCATAACAGAGTCCTAGTTGATTGAGACTCTTGAGCTGACCTAATCCAATTGGATTATGATTACGTCGAGAGTCTTAGTCTACTGCTGGCTAGATTTGGAACCCAATGGGTCACATACTATAAAGATTTGATCTTGGTCCAATCTATTTAGATTTATTGTAAATCTAATGGGTTAATTAAATTGCTAGCACATGAATTAACCCAAGTTCCCAATTGGATTCAGTGCAAATATGTTTGTGCCAACCCTTTGCTTATTGCCTTGACCTAATGTGATTGGATTTGAACCATCTATTTATTAGTTGGTTTATCTAATTTTTATGAAAGTGTTCCATATGGTTTAAACCATCTCCACACCAAAACCATATGAGAAAATAAATGTGGCATCATTTATTTGGGCGTTATGAAAAGGATTCTTTCTTCCTTACTCCTCTTAATTTCCTTACAAGGTTCCACATGTTTTTCTTAATTCCTCGTGACATATAATGGTGCTTGGGATATGGGGTGTGCAAGAGGAGGAAGAGTCTTTCTCTTGGAAGGAATTTGAATGCCAAATAATAAGGGATGCCTTACATATATGCATTGGTATGAGTGAGTCCTTAATATCTTGGACTCTTAATTCTTCCTTTAAATTCATGCATTTTCTTTATCCCATGCCCTATCTGATGACTTTTAGGATATGTGGATGTGGAAGAGGAAGTAGAGTCCTTCTCTTGGAAGAAACTCCACACCAAAAAATAAATTGGATGCCCCTTTTGTGCGATGAGTTTATGAAAGAGTCCTTAATGGTATGGACTCTTCATTTCTCACGTTCATTCTTTTTCCACATGCCATATGATGGTATTATATTTTTTTCTAGGTAGAGGAAGAATCTTTCTACTGGTTAACCTCTTAATTTCCATGCCATCTCATTGTATTCCCTAGAAAAAAATTTATTGGAGGCGTGTAAGAATGAAGGGACACCAAGAGTTGGCATCCCATGGTATCTCCCCTTATTTCCTATAAATAGGGGGTGCTACACCTAATTTCTTTGTGCTATTTTTGGCTTTGGATGGGTGTGGAAATGAGAGAAAATTGATAGAAAAAATTTGGAAAAAGATAAGAAAAAGAGGGAGAGAAAAATAAAAAGGAAAGAAAGAGAGAAAAGAAATGTATGAGATACTTGTCTTAAAAATTAGATTGTTCATGTATTGAACATAAAATCTGATTTGTGTGTGGTGAGATATGTTGAGGAAGAATTTCTAAAGAAATCTTAGTGGATGTTATGAAGGCATACAAGCAATGGTGCAACCATTTCTTATGAAGGACGGTTGGCAGCAAGCTTGCGAAGAAGGCTGCAGCACCATGACGAGTTGGGAAGAGCCCTGATCAGTCCCATGTAGATCACCATTGGAGAACTTCTACTTTGGAGTCTCATCGAGATATCAAGATTACCAATTTATGGTCTTCATGATGGTATATGACTTCTGATCTTCTCATATTATGCATGCTTTTGATATTTGATTGTAATCATCAAGGGGTTCCTAGGGCTTTTGTGTTCCGATAGACTAGTTTAAATATTAAACTTATTTTCAATAGTTGAATGCATGTAAAAATTTTAAAATTCATATTTTGCTATGTCACCAGAACCCAACAGTGGTATCAAAGCCACCCTTGATTGATTCAATCAAATTTTATGTTATTTTTATGATATGGATTAGATCCAGTTCAAACTATGTCAAAATCAGATTTTCTGATTGACGTTTAATTGATGTTCTTGATATATTTTTGTAAATGATAAATATTATCAATCTATAATCAAATCTTGGATATAAAATTTCATGGTCTATAGACTTG
The DNA here is from genome assembly GCF_000442705.2 of Elaeis guineensis. Lineage (NCBI taxonomy): Eukaryota > Viridiplantae > Streptophyta > Magnoliopsida > Arecales > Arecaceae > Elaeis > Elaeis guineensis. The sequence continues at coordinate 20,667,858 of NC_026007.2, read as the reverse complement.
TGTGACAAGTTTAGATTAGATCATATGATCTAATTTTCGATAGAATTGAAATCCAGTGCATGTGATGCATGGACCCTTGGAATGCTACATATGGATGTAGATTGTCAAGACTTAGGGTTTTTGCATTTGATACATTTACCAAATATCCAAGGGCTAACCATCATATTATTGGGCACTCACCATTGTGGGTCGACCATCTTGGTTATAGCCCGAGGCATGTGTGGGGTCGAAAAATATTTGGTCATGGAAAGGATGCATCAGACATGAATTAGGGTTTTTGTCGATGGATTGGTTTAACTATAATTTATTATTCTAATATGATTAAAATTAAAGATTATAGATTAAATCAAATTTATGATTTTAATTTGATGAGAAATCATGTTTAATTTAGGTTGATCAAATTATCATTTACCTAATTTGATTAGGGTTTGAGTCATGATTGACTGAGTCTATGCTAACCTAATTGGATTAGGGTTAATCTAAGAATTGATCAACCTAACTCAAATAGATAATAAATGATTGACTTAAAATTAAATTTAGATCAAGTGTTGAACCTGAATCAAAAACCTTAGATGGATCTAATACCCATATATATAAACATCTTTATTGACATGTGTATGAATGATATCACAATGATAATAATATGAGTAGTTTGTTATCATATTTTATAATTGTTATAAAATATATGTTGAGTGATTATGAACTATGGTATATCCATGTAATGGATGTATACATAAATATTTTCATGCTAGTTGATTATATTAATGCATCTACAAGAGTTGCAATAGGGGCTGAGTATCCCTGATGTATTATATTATTAGCTGAACTTTTTTTTTTAATATTTTCAATTGTTGATTGAGATTTTTATATATTAATATAAAATAATTGATAAAAAATTATTTAAAAATAGATAGAAATTATTTCATTCTATTTTCAAATAAAGATCAAGCATTCATGGTAAACTTTATGGAGATGAAGGCTAAACTACCAAGCTTCTTGGAGAACAAAGATGCATTAAGATTGACCATGAGATGGTTCAATCTTTGATGCACCTAGGGTTTAATCTATAGATCATCCTGTGGCTCGAATGATTTTTTCTAAAGTCCATAACCATTAGATTCTCTTTATATGCTCTTATATGCTGGTAGATAGATTTAAAGATTAGATTGCATATGATGCATGATAAATATATGTTTAGGATGTGCATGAGACCTAAGTTCCTCATGTAAATTATATTAAGTCATAATAGCGAAGTGTTAAGAACACTACTCATACCTTCCTTCATGCTAAGCCTGTATTATCTCAAGAATCATAGTAGGCTTGTTGTGCTATCCACAAAGCTTGCTATGGGGACTGATTTGATACTATCTTGGTGCATAATGAAGCTAATAGTAATTAGCTCATACTAAGTCAATAGAGTATGTCAAAAATTATAGTGAGTTTGTTGTGCTATCCACAAGACTTGCTTTAGTGATTGGTATGATGTTGACTTAGTGATGCTTATGGTATATTCTGGTAGTGCTGCCCTGTTGTGCTATCCACAAGGATAGTATTATTCAGGTATGACTATATAGAATTGAAGGGTATGACTTCACTAAAATACTATAGTTTGTTGTGCTATCCACAAGGCTATAAATATTTTAGAGGCAAAAGTTATGTTGAGAGTTGTATGAGATGCAATTGGTAAAGAGTTACCTATCCTTAAACTCATAGGAGCTTGTTGTGCTATCCATAAAGCTTTTTATGAAGAATTGGGATCTCAATCTCATTAAGAAACTTTATGATAAGGTTTTTCGATTTCATACTTGAAGGCTATGAAATTTGTTAAAATAGTGAGAGATACAATTAGATAAAAATTTTCATCTAAATTGTGTATGTCATCATGAGTAGTCTTTTTATATTCTAATATACAAATTTGCATCTTTACTATCACTGTATAGGATATTTTTAAATTGACCGAACATCATGGAATGGTTAAAGAAAAAAAGATGAAAAATATCTTCACTAAGGTATCTAATTTAGTATTATAGTAGTAATGAAAATTAGAATTAAATTGCAAGAGTTGTCTTGCAAGTGTAAAGCAAGAGTGAGATGCAAAAATTGCATCTGCTAATAATTTGTATGAGATACAAATTAATTATCATTGAGTATTTTAGTTTTAAAATATTGGGTATGTGATACTTTATATAGGTTCAACTTATGCAAAGTGTTGGTAGAACTATAAAGCTGAAGTAAGGTGACTACTTGCCTTTTAGCACTGATGGATAGTCCATTCATGCTGAGGCTGTAGGAACCTATATAATCTTCTAGCAAGATTTAGGAACTAGTAGATCATTATTATGTGCCTAAATTTATTAGAAATATTATTTCAAATCTTTTGCTAATATAGCATAGTTTTGAAATTAATATAAAGAGTAAAAGTTACTCTCATTCTGATAAATTTTATAACTATAGTCTTATGTTTCTATCACTCAATGATGTTGTTCTTCATATTAATGAGAATAAGAAATAAATATGTGATGGTCACATATCTCAGGGCAAGCAATGTATTAGGTCCTGAACATATGGATGTTCAAAGACTAATAATATCTCGACTCAGAGATTGACACTTCATATGTGATATGATGTGTTCTCTAAAATACTTCACAAACCTTATTATCTCATTCTGAAAATTATCCTAGAAGTTGCTGCATATATTTTGAATTAGATATTATAAAAATATGTTATTAGCACTCCATATGAGATATGGAGAAAGGACAAAAGGTAGGTTGCCCAACTTATGTGAAAAGTGTTGATGTACATAAGTTTTGTGCTAAAATAGATTCATATATTAGTTTATAGGGTATCCTAAGTGTAGTATGTGATACTACTACCACACTACTTGACAAAAGTATTTTGACAGTAGATATGCCATCTTTTAGGAAAAAAAAAATTTCTAAGAAGGAGACAGTGGGAGGATAATTGAACTTGAGAAGTTCAAGACCTATGAACTATCCTATCATGACCTGTGGAATATCCACAAAATTGATCCTCAACCTGATATACTCATTGATGAGGCACAACCATGAAACACACCTCCTCACCGAAGGTCAATCCAAGTGCATAATGTACCACTCTAATATGGGTTTGTCATTGAGAATGATGATACACCATACATCATTGTGAATGATATTTTTCTTGACCTATTCGGAGATCGTCATGAGTAGAGACTCTGACAGTTGGCTTGAAACCATAATATTTGAAATGAACTCTTTGTACATCCACCAAGTATGACTATGGTTGAAGCATCTATAGGTATGACCCAACAGGTTGCTAACAGAGATGTCAATCTGAATTTTTGTTATTGTCATATTCCATCTAGAGAGTTTGTCTCTAGTGGAAGGACAAATACATTTATGGATTCAAGCAAGCATTGAGGAGTAGCTATTTCTATTTTTGATGAGATAATCAAAATGTTTGACTTAATCAAATATAGATGAACCATGTGTGTGTGGAAGAAGGTTAGTGGGAGTCCTACTAACTTCTTGATTTTATATGTGGGTGACATACAGCATATTGGGAAGGTAGTTCCGATATTGCATTCGGTCAAAAATATGCTTATCACAAATATTTTCATGAAAAAGACTTGGGTTAAGCATCCAATATTTTTTTACATCTATAGGGATAGATGTAAGTGGATGTTAGGCTTGTTCTAGTCTAGGTATATAGATTTTATGTTGAAGAGGTTCAACATGAATGGATGTAAAAGAGTTTACTTACCCATACATTCAATGTTCCAAGCCTGATGTGAATTATGTCTTGTGCATAATCATTGATTTCAAACAGATCCATGATAGAATCTTTTGAAAACTATGAAAAATATTCTCAAAGTACTTGAGAAGTACTACCGAAGTAGTGAATTGAAAAAGTTTCAAACAGCATACTGTATTTATTTCAGTTAAATATTGTTAGTAAAGTTTGCTTAGAAAAGTCACCAGATAAAAGGGTTCATCACTGAGTTGGGTGTGGTCTCACTAGGAACCCACGCACATCCTAGGCACTTTCACCTCATTCATGATATAATCATAAAATGAGTTAGTATTAAAAATATTATAATGGACTAGTTCACTAAGCCTTACACAGCAACAGTGTAATCGCCATCCTGATTACATAGGCATCCAATATAGGGGTGATTGGCTTTAGTGCAAGTGGGAGATTAAAAGAATAGTGTCCTACAAGCCAATCGCATAGGGATGTGAAGGAACTTTTCTTTATTTTCTTCCTACTCATTTGCATGACATTAGTTATTTTTATTTATGAAGTATTGTGTTTTATTATTTGCTGCATCATATTTTTTATGATTATGATAAATCCCATAGATTAGGGTAATGATTTTAGGGCCATGATGAGATCATATCAATGAGACTTAAAATCTTGATAGCCCCAATCTAAAATATTTCTAGTCGTTGGATCAACAAGTCAGAAATCGATGATATCGGTAAGACTGGTACATCCTATGTATGCTCGATAGAGATGATGGTTGATCTCACAATCACTTGTATGGTGACACTAATACAAGAATATAGGTGCTTATTAGAGAATAAGTTCACTGAACTGACCTACCAAAAGAACATCTGATGGAGTCTTACAGCATGTCAACAGATGGTTCTTCAGTGAGAGTGGTGCATGTGATCCTTTGATCTGAGATCACCATGTTACCTTATGTACATGGATCCTTACTTTGGTTTATTCCCTAGCACACCACTTTGAGATATGTGTGGGATATTCTGGGTATGGTGAAGTGTGCATGGAGGTTGTGAGTGCTCAAGAAGAAATTAGTCACTCTTTGTAGGAGGAAAGAATATCCTATGTGATCTCATAGGATGATGACTCGGAGAGTCTCTGGTCAGAGTAGGAATGAATAGTAAAAATAGTTTCTACTGATTCATCAATCAAATCATCAGATCAAGATACATATAGATAGATATTTGGGTTTGACATATTTTCATATCCATGGCCTTTTCGAGATGTTGTGTGATCAAAGGATTGAATTGCACGATAACTCACTATGGAAGGATAATTTTAATATTTTCATTAAATTTTAAATCTTTTGAATAGTCATGACACGTTGCTAGACGTCAATCTTGACTTGTGGACTTATCAGAATTAAAAAAATTTAATTCAAAAATTAATTAGAAAGAGTCCTAGTTGATTGGGACTCTTGAGCTGACCTAATCCAATTGGATTAGGGTTACATCGAGAGTCTTAGTCCACTGCTGGCTAGATTTGGAACCTAATAGGTCATACACAATAGAGATTTGGTCTTGATCTAATCTCTTTAGATTTATTATAAATCTAATGGGTTAATTAAATTACTAGCACATGAATTAATCCAAATTCTTAATTGGGTTCAGTGCAAATGTGTTTGTGCTAACCCTTTGCTTGTTGTCTTGACCTAATGTGATTGGGTTTGAACCATCTATTTATTAGTTGGTTTATCTGATTTTTATGGAAGTGTTCCATATGGTTTAAACCATCTCCACACTAAAATCACATGAGAAAATAAATGTGGCATCATTTATTTGGGCGTTATGAAGAGGTGTCTTTCTTCCTTACTTTTCTTAATTTCTTTACAAGGTTCCATGCATTTTCCTTAATTCCTCATGACATATGATGGCGCTTGGGATATGGGGTGTGGAAGAAGAGGAAGAGTCCTTTTCTTGAAAGGAATTTGAATGCCAAATAATAAGGGATGCCTTACATATATGCATTGGTATGAATGAGTCCTTAATGTCTTGGACTCTTAATTCTTCCTTTAAATTCACGCATTCTCTTTATCCCATGCCCCATCTGATGACTTTTAGGATATGTGGACATGGAAGAGGAAGTGGAATCCTTCTCTTGGAAGGAACTCCACACCAAAAAATAAATTGGATGCCCCTTTTGTGCGATGAGTTTATGGAAGAGTCCTTAATGGTATGGACTCTTCATTTCTCATGTTCATTCTTTTTTCACATGTCATATGATGAAGTTATATTTTCTTTCAGATAGAGAAAGAGTCCTTCTACTGGTTAACCTCTTTAATTTTCATTCCATCTCATTGTATTCAATGGAAAGAAATTTATTGGAGGCATGTAAGAATGAAGGGACGCCAAGAGTTGGCATCCCATGGTGTCGCCCCTTATTTCTTATAAATAGGGGGTGCTACACCTGGTTTCTATGTGCTATTTTTGGCTGTGGATGGGCATAAAAATGAGAAAAAATTGATAGAAAAAATCTAGAAAAAGATAAGGAAAAGAGGAAGAGAAAAATAGAAAGGAAAGTATGAGAGAAAAGGAAAGTATGAGATACTTGTCCTAAAAATCAGATTGTTCATGTGTTGAACATAAAATCTGATTTATGTGTGGTGAGATCTTTTGAGGAAGGATTTCTAAAGAGGTCCTAGTGGAGGTCATGAAAATATACAAGCAATGGTGTAACCAATTCGTACGAAGGATGATCAACAGTGAGCTTGTGAAGAAGACTGCAGCACTATGACGAGTTGGGGAGGATCCTGATCAGTCGCGTGTGGATCACCGTTAGAGGGCTTCTGCTTTGGAGTCTCATGGAGATATCAAGATTACCAATTCATGATCTTCATGATAGTATATGACTTCTGATCTTCTCATGTTATGCATGCTTTTGATATTTGATTGTAATCATCAAGGAGTTCCTAGAGTTTTTGTGTTCCAGTAGACTAGTTTAAATGTTAAACTTTGCTTCCAATAGTTGAATGCATGTAAAAATTTTAAACTTCATATTTTGCTGAGTCATTGAAATTCAACAGTTATCACCATAACTATCTCATTTTATGGACCTAATAATTTAGAGGTTTTGGTTAACACAATTTAATAGAACTAAATACATAGACCAACTAATCTCAATCCTCCCACTGACTTCACCAAGTCAGATCAGGATAGACTAGAAACAAACCAATCCAATTGACAAGTCATCAATCCTCTCACTGACTTCACCAAGTCATGTAGAGGATAAAGACAAGTCGAACTAGGGGCACCTAAATCAGTTGAACTGATTTTCTAGTATGCATAGGTCAACCCTAAGCATTAAGCGATCTGATCAAAATTTGATTCACCATGTTGGCTAGGTAAGTGAGATTGGTGGGAGAGATATGCCATTAACTTATTATAGACTCAATCTATGCAAGTAGCTCTCAATTAAAAATCACTGATCAAGACTGCCAAACTTACCTTAGACACTAACTGGTTAATCAGTTTCAATGAATCTACTTATGGATTTGGATTCGACCGCTGAGCTCAAGATCAAAGTCTATTTGGATCTAATCAAAAATATGAACTCGACCAACTATAACTATTGTATTGGCTCTAAAGAAATCTTGATTTATTCTAATTTCTCTCCTTAGTCCATTTAATCTTTGATTCTAACCCTATGTCTAACATAATTAGGAGGACCTGATCAAGCTAACCCATAAACCCATCACCTATGTTTTATGCGAATGACATTAGATCTTTAATTCATAATTCTAGATCTAATATATTCAACTTAATTTTTAATTAAGTTTGGGACTGTGGATAGGAGTTCAATGTTTAAAATAATTTTTAATTTTATAAAATATTTTTATAATTTTTTTTCATACATAATTATTTAGATCTAAAATTTGAATTAGCTCACCCTTGGATTAAGCCGACTCACCACAATGGATCAACTAAGTTTCGAGACTTAGTTGACTCATTAATGATAAATTATTAATCATAATTTTTAGTCTATTTTATTGAATCAACTCAACAGAAATTGAGCTGACTGATCAGGGTCCTGAGTCGACCCAACAATACTGAGTCGACTCAATAGGTGAACTACAACAATTGTATTAATTTTAGATCAAAATAGTTCTAAATAAATAGCAATAAAATCAATCATAAATTATTTTAAAATAATTCTAAACATGTGCATGATTCTAGATTTTATTTGTAAAGATTAGATGCAACTACTTTTTATACAATGTATCATATACATAATTTTAGGACTTTAAGAAAAGTAAAGTTTTCTTTTCGCATTCATCTTTATAGGATATAGTCACAATAGCACCCCTACACATCATAAGAGGATCCAATTGAATGAAAAAAAGAAAGATCTAATCTCTATTACCTCCTATGATCGGATGGCTTGGTGACAGATCCGGTCCGATTACTTCACTACTCAGATCATTTAATCTAAATAATTCAGATCTAATCTAAATTATTTTAGATCTGATTATTATATTTTGATTAAATCAAAAGTAGATAATAATCATCATAAAAATTATATGCTTCAAATTAAAATCAGATTTTATAAAGATCAGCACAAACTAGGATAACCTTTGCACTGTAAGGGGTAAACCTTCCAGCAGGACAACCTTGTATCAATTTGTGCGATCAAATCTATAACTAATTTTAGATCTAAATATCATATATAAAATTTAATCTAAATTAAATTATAGATCTAAATACATATAATATCATGTCATATCGAACTGTGGCTCTGATACCACTGTTGGGATTGCGCAGGGGTTTCATGCATGTATTTCAAAAAATTTTTAGTGAAATAATATTAGATTAAACTATTTAATTTATAAATATATATATAAGATCTAATCTTAAAATTTCTATAAATAAATCTATAATATAAATTTATATGCATAAAAATCTGAATCTAAAATGATAAGTATGTGAACCAAAATAATAGCTTTTACTAATAGATCTAATCTACCACTTCTAGAATTTCGAACCCTATATCTGAGCGTGGGTAGTCAAATTTTATGATCGAGAATGTAGATCTAAAAGTTTTTTCTGATCGTTGGCAGCTACAAAAGCATCCAACCTCTACGGATAGTCCACATGAAGCCCCTCGGACCGATTAGCCCTCCGTGGGAGTGCTAGCTGGCACAATTAGCTTCTGATGGTAGATCTGACTTGATCTCCTTCTTTAATCACCTCGAACCTTTTTGATGTCAAAAATAGATCAGAAAAAGATGCTGAATGGTGGAGAAAAATCTGATGAAGACTCTCTTCCCTTTGATTTTTTTCTCACTCAAAAACCTAGAACAATTCTAGGTCTCTCATCCGAAAGGAGAACGGTCTTGTCTTTGGTTCATGCCAAGAAAGAAAGAAAACCACCCAAACCTCATACCCCAAAGAAGGATTTTGGCCCCTCTTTCTCTTTGGTATCTCATGGTGAAAAGCTCTCTCTTTTTGGCACACAAAAATATGGCCTTTTTATGGTTGTCGCACAAACCAGGTAAAACAGGATAAGAGCTAGAATTTATTGCAATTCAAATTATTTTAAATTTTAATTTGACTCTAACTTTTTTTTACCCTTATCTAACTTAAGTATGGACTTATCAAAAAAAATTAGATGTAAAAAACCATCAAGAAGACTTTCTTTTCTCGTACACAATATGCGCCTTCAAAAATAGGTAACGTGTGGAAGGATATGGATAAGGTTTTAGGTTGAAATTCAAATCATTTTGAATTCAAATAAAAAACAACCAATTTCTATCCTTAATGGATGATAAAAGAAGGATTATCTTCTATTTTTCTCATGTATAAATTAATTTTGTATGGTGAGAAAAGGTGTGAGACAATTTGGGTGTCGCAAGAGAGAGAATCCTATTCATTTGAGACTCTAGGGTTTAACCAATTGAATTTCTTTCAAACCCAATCCAATTAGACCCAAATAAAATATGATGAATCTAATCTAATTAAATTTCTATAATGTTAATTAAATTTGATCAAATTAATAAATTAATTAAGTCATAGATCCAATCAAATCAGGATCATTTTTCCCTTATCGATTAGGTCATCTCATAATCTAATCAAATCTGATCTGATTGAATCCAATTCAATTAGACTTGAATCAGACTTTAATACTCAATCAAATTGAGTTAATTAATAATCTAATCACTAATTAATCTTTCATTAATAATAGAGTCTAAGTCTAGTGGGACTCTTCTCTAGAGTCTCCGTCCAATGGGACTCTCCAGCAGAGTCCCAGTCCAGTGGGACTCTTCACAAGAGTCTCCATTCACTGAGATTCTTCAGATTAGCCATGTGATTAGAGAGAAACTTCTAATGTATGTGACACCATAGGTTTGAACCTAAGTCGGTAGCACAGGAACTAATTTCTATACCAATCGGAGTAACCATCTAGCATTGGTACTTGATGTCTGGATAGGCCGAATGTATGCAAAGCAATACTCAAGAACCTATTTGGTTATAGTTACCATATAATTCATCTCCTTGACTCTTGATGCTAGGATCAATGACTTAGAGTTTAAACTATCAACTCTTAACAGTGCATCCATTATGTGTCTCAACCTAATAAATCCTGTGACTCCTCACAAAGATTGTCCTAGCCAAGGTCTTACTAAATTGAAATACAAAGCATTCTCTCTAATTTTTTAGAGTGGTCAATTCTATCTTGATTCACGCATCGACCTCACAAGCACTTGACTGTGTCCAGAAACCATCTGATCTTGAATTAAAAATTCAGATAGTCCGGTACCAAAGTATAGTGAGTTGCTTGCAAGTCACTGTGGTGATCTCAGGTCAGAAGAACACTTATACCTATATCCCTTTGAAGTGACTCTTGACAGTAGAGTGCTTCAGAGTTGGTCATGTTCAGTGAAATGTACTCCTTCATTTTACCTGCATGCCATACCAGCATTTCCATGCCCCTTGGTTAAGAGGACAACTAACTTATATGACACACAACGACCTACACTTGATATATCTATCATCCTAGTAATAGCATATCATTTGATCGTGAACTCATTCAAGAACTAAATGATAAATCTTCTTTTATTGATTTAAAATAGTCCTAAGAACTTTCATCATAATACAGAAGTTTGATATAGAAGATGTACAAGCTTATGATGAAAATTATCAAATAAATATTTTATTAATTAATTTATATATAATTTCATCAAATAGCATAACCGTCAACAAGCTGATGATTGACTTTGGGATATATTTTCTAATATAAAGAATCAAAGTTCCACTAGGGAACAAAGCATATTATGTATCACTATCATCTGATCTGAAAGATCATGGATCGAGGTGACATCGAGCTTCAAAAGATCGACGGAAAAGAGAACTTGATCTATCCATTTGCTAAAGCCCTCAGAATCAAAGAGTTCGATGATCACAAATAGAAGATGGGTATTAGATACCATATCGATTGGCTTTAGTCCAAGAGGGAGTTGTTAAGAAACGTGCTCTAAAGCTAATCCTTTGGATGATTATGCTCTTTGTAATTGTATATAAGTTATGAATGAATAAAAGTTATTTTGATATTTTCATCACAAGATATACATCTTCCTTATATGAACTCATGTATTGTGATGAAGTCTTTAAAACTATATGACAATCGATAAAAGAGGATTTATCGAATAGTTCTTAAACATATTCGCGATCAAATAGTACGTCACTAAGAGATAATAACGTTTATCGAGTGTATGTCATTGTGTGCCATATAGATTGGTTATCCTCGTAACCAAAAAGTGTGAAGACACTGTATGGCATACAAGTGAGATGTAGGAGTACATCGTCACTGAACAAGTGACTCACCTACAGAATGCTCTGCTGTCAAGAGCAGCTCATAAAGCATATGGACATAAGTGTCCCTCAGATCTGAGATCATCATAGTAACTTACAAGTAACTCACTGTGCTTTGATGTCGAACTACCTGCATTTCTAATACAGTGACAGAAGGCTACTGGGTACAATCAAGTACTTACAAAGTCTGTGCTTGGATCAAGATAGGATTGATCCCTTCAGATTATATGAGATAATGCATCACTGTATTTCAATTTAATAAAATTTGAGCCAGGATAGACTATATGATGGATCTGAAAGATTAAAATACAATGTGGATGACTCATCCGGAGTTGATAGTGAAATCCTAGGTCATCTTTGAGATTTATGGTCAAAGGGATGAATTATGCGGTAATCATATGCGTAGATTCTTGAATATTACCTTGCATATATTCGACCTATCTGAACATCGAAAATCATTACTAGATGGTAACTTCGATTAGTACAGAAAAGGGTTCTTGTACTATTGACTTAGTGTTCAAACCTATAGAGTCACGCACAAAATCAGATAATGTAGAAAAAAATTGACCTAAGTCTTTGAGTTCAATTTGAAAGTACGTGACTTGATTGAATGAATAGATTAACTTAATTAAAAATTAAATTAATGATCGTACGGAATTGAACAAGTTGACTATGTCTAGTTAGCACTAGACACGAGGTTCAGATTTAATTTTGTGGATGATACTATTCTGATCAATGATCCAAGAGATTTATGAATAGTGAATTTATGTCTTAATTAATTTTAGATTAAATCTGATTTAATTAAGGATTAATTAGATTAAAAATTTAAGATAGACTTGGATCAGAATCCTAATTAGATTAGGATTGACAAGCTATTCGAATCTAGTTCAAATCAGGTTCGAATCAGATCCAAAATGAGTCAAATCTGAGCTCATTTGGTTAAGAACCAAAAAATCCCTAAAGCTAGGGACTCTCTCTCATATTGGCCGACTATAGAGAGGAGGAGGTGCTGGTTTTTAGTCACCCCAATCTGGTTTGTGCGCGTGAAGGTCATGGGCAGGCGCTAGGTAATCTTCTTTCTTAAGTGGGACTCCTACTTGGATATGATTTTAAGTCCTAAACTAATTAGGACTTTGGATCAAATTTAAGAGACCTCACCTATTTAAGGGAGAGAATAATTAACCAGTAGGGATGAATCCTTTTGTGTGACAAAATGTGAGGAACCACCATGAAACAAAAAAAGGAAGCGTGAAGTGGTGTGCAACACAAAAGAAAGAAGAGTTCTTTCTTTCTTACCGTGAGACATCTTGGGTGCTCCTTGTGTGGGCGTGTGGACTCTCCTTTCTAGGTGTCCCTAAAGAGAGAAAATTAGATCTCCTCCCTCCCCCTGTTCTCTCCTGAAGATTGGTGAAAAGAAGATCATCCCTCTTTCTCACGGAACCTGACATGCACGTGAAATAGAGGGCATGTGCTTTTAGGCCTTGTCAGGCATCGGATTTAAATTTCTTTGAGAATTTTGATCCCTATTCCACTATAAATTGGGTATGTTATGTTACCACTAGAATAAAAAAATTTTAAAACACACCCTGACGATCCGATCATATTAGAGAATCTTCCCTTCAATACTCTTCATAAACTCCCTAACAGGGACTCAAATCACTGCTTGGGTAAATCATGTGGTTTGCTGTTTGACACTACGGACCAAGCAACAGCAATCGCCAAACTCAAGGCTCCGGAAGTCCAACGATGTGGGAAGGAGACGCAGAAAGTTATGGATGCTGCGAAAGGATGATCAACCACTTCAAAGTCCTTCATGGGGTCCATAATAGATGTACCCTTTTGGCTATCTCATCGGTACATCGAAATTTATCTAAGCACCACTCTCTGGTCAACCAGTTGTTTCTTGCTTGCTTCAAATGATTCTTAGCTGGAACAGGAGGGGTACAGGTAGAACTAGGAAAAAATGAGCAATTAGGGAATTAATCAAGCAATCAAATTGCTTAATCATTTGTGTCATAGCCCAAGCCCAAGCTAGATTAACAGACCCAAGCCCAAAACGAAAAAAAAAAAAAAAACAGAGTAAAAATCGGGAAGAAGACTCCCGGTAGGAGTCTTCTTCTCCGGCGAGACCCAAGCACATTAGGAGTCCTAGGATCCCTCGAAATCCTAGGACCCTCTATAAGAAGGTCTCCCCTCTCTTTAGAATCGATCCATCGGCCTCTTCTCCCTCTCTTTCTCTCCGTCTTTCTCGATCAAAGCCGCGGACACCATTCAATTTCCCGTCGTGATTGCCCGCCGACGAGGTCACTGGAGGCCAAGGTGAGTCTCCTTTTTCTTCCCCTCTTTCTCCTCCTTCTTTCCATACCTATGCTTGAGGCGGCCGACGACGAGCGTCGCCGATCTTTCGATCGGGAAAGACACCCTGTTTTTGGGCCTTTTTCCTTGGATTTTTCGACGACGGCGATCGGAATCGATCGCCGGCCACGCTCCTCCGTGACCGGGGGAGTGGCCCCTGTCTGCCATCGGCCTCCACCGTGGCAGCCACGGCCCGAACGGCCGATCAAGGTCGGAGGACCAAGGGTCCCCTGTTCCAGCACGGGAAGAACCAAGAAAAAGAAGAAAAGAAGAAAAAGAAGAAAAAGAAAAAGAAGAAAAAGAAAAGAGAAAGAAGGAAAAAGAGGAAAAGAAAAGGAAAGAAAAAAAAAGAAGAAAAAGAAGAAAAAGAAAAGAAGAAAAAGAAAAGAAAAGAAAAGAAAAGAAAAAATAATAATAATAATAATAATAAATATATATATATATATTTATATATATATAAGTAAGTAAATAAATAAATAAATAAATAAAAAATGAAATTGATGAGAGAGAGAGTTTCTCTCTCTTCTTTCAATCTGAACCCTAACTTTCTCTCTCTGGAATTGGACTTTCTCTCTCTACTTTCTCTCTCTAGAATTTTCTCTCTCTAAATTATTTCTCTCTCTTGATGGATTCCTCTCTCTCTAAAGTTATTCCTCTAGGATTAGTGTAGTGGGAGGTCTCATCTGATGATTTTGATCGAGTTTAGGAAAGAGTCGATTTTAAGTGAGGTTTTGAATTGAGATTTGTTTAGATTTAATTTTAAATTAAAATTAATGTAAAAAATATAATTTTGGATAATAGGCACGGAAGAATCTCCTAGAAGTTAGTCGATCTGTTCATTCAGTGCTTCGTGGAAGGTAAGTAGTGAATCATCTTCTCGAGATATTTCTATATTTATTCTGAAAATAAATAATTATTCTCTGAAATTATGCATGATTTATGAAATTATGTTTTGAAAGAAAAGTGCTTTTGAAATATTATGGTACGTCGATTTATGCACATGTTCAGTGAAAAATTATGATATATTATGATACAAAGTGTTTTGATACAAATCGGATTTATGCTCTCAGCCTAACTATGTTTCAGTGGGCCCCGCCAATGGGGATTATACGTTGGTACTCAGTGGACCCTGCCAGTGGGGGTTGCGCACTGGTGTTTGTGGACCCTGCCAGTGGGGGTTGTGCGCTGGTGTTTGTGGACCCTGCCAGTGGGAGTTGTGCGCTGGTATTCTGTGGACCCCGCCAATGGGGGTTAAACGTTGGTCATAGTCAAGGCTGTTGAGTTACGAGTGTTTTGAATCGAATCGGATTTATGATTATATTATATGTGAATATTTGAAAATATTTGATTTGTATTAAATCAGCATGAAATATATTCTTATGTTTATTGCAGTATTATTCTTGAAAATTATATAATATCTGAATTATCTAGTTGAGATATTCGTTACTTACTGGGCTGTCTAGCTCATTATCTTTCTTTCTATTTTTCAGATTCAGATAATTAATTTCGAACGTGGAAAGAAATATTGGGACAGAGCTTTTAGAGGCGAGATTTAGCGTTGTCAACTTCAATTGAACTTGGATCTATTGTTTTATTGTTAACAAAAATTTTATTGGATGTAAGACATTTGATTTAATTACTTGAATTACAGTTGAATAATAATTATTTGAATTTATTCCGCTGTGATGCATTGATATCGTGATGAGATGCCTTGCATGCTTATGGAGAGAGTTCTTCATGAGTATGCGATGGTTGCCGCGACCCTCGATTCACAAATCTCGGGTCGAGGGCGTGACAATTAATATGGTATCAGAGCATAAGTGGATAAATTATGACACATAGAATTTGACATAGTATGAGTGTAGGTGGGTAAACATTAGGAATATTGGGACGTTAAAGTATGAGCATCATAATAAATCTATCCTAACAAATAGATAAATGAATCTAATAAGGTTTTACTACTACAAGGTTACATTGCCTCCCCGTAGAATGACAAGAACTACTCAAGGAATTGCAAGAGAGACATCACAACCACGGGATGGTAGCACTCCCCATCTGATCAGTGGCACCCCTCAGGAGGAGGGAGTCGTAGATCCTAATGGAAGTACTTCGAGAGCACGTCAAGAACTAGATATGGCTCAGTTAATGTAGACCCTAATCAGAATGGTACAAGCACAACAACAAATACAGCAGCAAATGCTTGAACAACAGCAGATACAACGAGATGCACAACAGCATCCACCACCACAACATGGAGAGCAACCAATACAACGGAACAACATTTCAGAATTTAAAAAGCTTGCACCTCCAGTTTTCAAGGGGACTACTGAACCTTTGGAGGTTGATAACTGGATAATGGAGATGGAGAAAGCCTTCGCTATCCAAGAGTGTCTTGATGAAGAAAAGATTCGATATGCAGCTTATTTACTACAAGGAGAAGCATACAACTGGTGTCAGTGACTACAGCGCAAGCATGAACAAGATGGCGAAATACTTACCTGAAAAAGATTTCGGGTTGCATTCTACGATCAATATTTTCTTCGGAGTATAAGGATCCAGAAAGAGCAAGAGTTTATTTATTTGAAGCAAAAGGGTATGAGTGTGACTGAATATGAAGCAAAATTTATAGAGTTAGCAAAATTTGCTCCGAGATTAGTGGATGGTGAGCAAGAACGTGTTCACAAGTTCGAGATGGGACTAAGAACTGAGATTCGAAAACAAGTGGTTCCATATGAATTGACAATTTATGCAGATGTGGTAAACAAAGCACTGATAATTGAAAGGGAAGTCAATGAAGAACGCATGGAAAGGGAAAGAAGGCAAAGAAAGAGAGCAAAATCAAATGATACACAAGGGCAGAATAATAAAAATATCAAAAGATCAGCCAAGGGAGCAATGGATAATAAGACTCAACAAATTGATGGTGAGCTGTGCTCTAGATATGGCAAAAATCATGCAGACAAGGATTGCTATTGGAATACAGGTGCTTGTTTCAAATGTGGTCAGATGGATCATAAAATTGCTAGCTGCCTGCTAAATACTGAAAATCAAGTTGGCCAAAGAACTTATGAAGGACAACATAAGGGTGGTGGACAGATTCCTAAAAACCAGAGAAGAATGAATGCGCTTACTCAACAGAATCCACAGGCTTCCAATACAATAGTGACAGGTATGAAAAATTTCGAGGATGAAATTTCTTTT
>NC_026007.2:20226132-20317746 GCF_000442705.2 Elaeis guineensis | reverse complement strand
GCGTGAGAGGATAAAGATAAGTGGTTGCGCATTTGAATTCAAATCGAGTTTGAATTCAATGCAAACCAACTCATCCTATCCACTTATGGCATGAGAAGAGAAGGGTGTGACTCTTTGTGCGTGGAAAGATTTCATGAAGAAACCTTTTCGTGTAAGTTATGTGGCGCACAAGATGGATAAGCATGAAGGCACAAGAGATAAGTTATCCATTCAAATTCAAAACCCGCTTTGAATTTGAATGTTTAACTAATCAGCTTTATCCATCCATATGGTGCACAATATGGGTGTGGGAGGGCTTTTGCGTGAGAAAAAATTCATGAAGAAATTCTTCTCGTGAATTCAAATGGGCGCAGTGGATGTGAGGTGGCGCAGGGAGTTTGGTCAAGGTGGTTTCATTATTTAAACCAACCTAATTGAAAAATATAGTTAGGCCAATTAGACTAATTTAAATCCAACTTAATTAGACTTAATTAGACTCTAATCAAATCAGAATTGACTAAGCAACCTGATCAAATCAGGGGACAAACCATTCGATGATTAGGTCAACCTTAACTAATCGGTCAAACCAACTGAATCCAATTCCAATTGGACTTGATCCAAAAATAATTACTCAATCAAATTGAGTTAATTAGTGATCAAATACTAATTAACTCTCATAAATATTGAGTCCAATCCGATGGCAATCGGGTATCAAATTCATCATATGAACCTTGATCGAAAATCCCAACAAGTGGGACTCTTGACCCGGTACCCAAATGGTGGACTCATGATCAGAGAATCTGATTCTCGATCATGAGTCAGACACGTAGGATCATAGTCATGACATAGACTCTTCATCACCATCAGATAGGAACCTCTAATGTGTGTGACCCCGCAGGTTCGAACCTAAGCGGTAGCACAGAACAATTCTGTACTAATCGAAGTGACCATCTAGCAATGGTACCGATGTTCGGATAGGTGAATAGTCACAATCGCAACACTCAGAACTACGTGAATATGGTTACTGTATAATTCATCCCTTTTGACCCCTGTGTTTAGGATGATCAGGGTTAAACTGTCAACCCTGATTAGATCATCCGAGTCATGTTCAACTCAAACAGTCCTGTGACTCCTCACTAGGACTACCCTGGCAAGGTTTTGCTAAATTGAAAATGACTGTACACAGCTCCTGAACTGGATGGTCAATCCCATCTTGACACACCACCGACAAGTCAGTACTTGACTACACCCAGCACCTTCCGTCACTGAATTAGAAATTCAGTAGTTCCAGTGCCTAGTGCAGTGAGTTGCTTGCAATCACCTGGCAGGTCTCAGTCGGAGGACAGTTATACCATATCCCATCGAGAAATCTTGACAGCAGAAATAGCTCCGAGTCGGTCACGTTCAGTGCAGATGTACCTTACATCTCACCTGTATGCATACCAGTGTCTCCACACTCTTGTTAAGAGGACAACCAACTATATGGCACACAAGACCTATGCTTGATAAACTTGTTGTCCTTGGTACAACGTATCATTTGGTCGCGAACAGTTTAAGGACTAAACCAAATCCTCCTTTGTCGAGTCTAAATAGTCCTAAGGACTTCACCACAACACAGGAGTTCATTAGAAGATGACAATTTGTGATGAAAAATACAAAATAACTTTTATTATTTATGATTTATGTACTAATAAACAAAGGCACAACCGTCAACAGGCTGACGATTGCTTTGGGATACTATTCCCAACAATCTCCACTTGGCCTAAAGCAATCGTGCAGTATCTAATACCATCTTCGACTTGAAGTCGTCGAACTCCTTCACCGCAATGCTTTAGTGAATGGGTCGGCAGTTCTCCTTTCCATCGATCTTCTGAAGGTCGACTCACCTCGATCCAGATTTTTCAGGATGAGATGGTAGCGGCAGAATATGCTTCGTCCGCTGGTGTGCCTTGGTTCCTTCGCCTGAGCAATGGCTCCAGAGCTGTCACAGTAGAGCAGAACTGGACAAAAGGAGGGTGCTACTCCGAGCTCGATGATGAATTTTCTCAGCCACACCGCTTCTTTGGCAGCATCTGATGCAGCGACATACTCAGCCTCGCAAACTGAATCAGCCACTGTGTGCTGCTTGAACTTTCAGCAGACAGCCCACCATTAAGGGTAAAATAAATCCCGACACACCTTGCTGTCATCATGATCAGACTGAAAACTAGAGTCTGTAAACCCTATAAGTCTCAAGTCTATTCACCATAAACAAGCCACTGGTCCTTAGTATTTCTTAAATACTTCAGGATGGTTTTACAACCTTCCAGTGATTCTCCCTGATAGATTGGTATCTACTCATACCCCTAGTGAGTATGCCACATTGGTCGTGTACATGTCATGGCTACATGATAGATCCACTTCGAAGCATATGAATTCTACCCATACGCTCTCTCTCTTGAGGTGTTGTCGGACATCCCTCTTCGAGAGAGAAATTCCATGGCCTATCGGTAGATAGCCTTTCTTGAATTCTCCATGCTGAACCTCTTCAGCATAGTATCAATGTACGTGGACTGGGATAAGCCAAGCACCTTTTAGATCTATCCTATAGATCCTCATCCCTAGGATGTAGGAAGCTTCTCCCAGATCTTCATGGAGAATTGTGAGACAGCCAAATCTTTATTCCTGTAATGCAGGATATCATTCCGATTAAGAGAATGTCATCCACATACAATACAAGAAATACTACTACTGGACCATTAGCCCACTTATAAATGCAGGCTCTTCTCCATTCTTAACGAAGCATACGTCTTGATCTCTATCAAAAGTATGTTCCAACTCCGGATGCCTGCTTAAGTCCATAAATGGACCTCTGTAGCCTGCACACCTTAGACTCATCTGTGGATGTGAATCCTTCAGTTGTATCATATACACCTCTTCGTCCAGCTCTCCATTTAGGAAAGCTGTCTTCACATCCATCTGCCAGATTTATAGTCCAGATGGCAGCTATCGCAAGCATAATCCGAATGGATTTGAGCATTGCCACAGGAGAAAATGTCTCGTCATAGTCTATACCATAACGTTGACGATATCCCTTGGCAACCAGACGGGCTTTATAGGTTTCCACCTTTCCGTCTGCCCCTCTTCCTCTTGAAGACCCATTAACCCTATGGATTTTACTCCTTCGGGTGGTCAACCAATGTCCACACATCGTTGACCTTCATGGACTCATTTCGGATTTCATGGCCTCTAGCCATTTCTCAGAGTCAGGTCTCTGCATTGCATCCATGTAGGTGATCGATCCTCATCATTTTCATCAAGTTCGATAGGATCACCATCCGGACCAAGAACCATAGTATCTGTCCGGTTGACGTGGTACTCTACAGATCGCCTTAAGGGTGCATGAACAATGGCTCGGATTGATCTAACAAATCGGTTCAGGTTCAGCTACTTGTGTCAGTTTTTTCACCTGTCGAACTTCTCAAGTTGACCTTAGAGGCAACAGTCCTTCACCAAGGAACTCTTTTCCAAAAGATTGCTTAAGGCTGACAAACACTTTTTGCTCATCAGCTAGGTAGAAATAATACCCTTTGTCTCTTTTGGGTACCCTATGAAATTACACTTGTCAGACTAGGTCCAAGCTTGTCCGTAATTAAACTTTAACATAAGCCGGACACCCCAAATCCTAAGGTGCGAGAGTACTGGCTTACGTCCTATCCATAACTCATATGGCATTTTGGTTACAGACTTACTCGAATCCTATTTAGAAGGTAACAAGCCGATTCGAGCGCATATCCCAGAGGGAGATCGCAGACCAGCAAACCCCATCATGGATCGGACCATGTCCAAAAGGTCCGATTCCTCTTTCAGACACACCATTATGCTGTGGTGTTCCAGGAGGAGTCCACTGAGAGAGAATCCATTCTCCCAAATATGTCAGAAAATCATTGGAAAGGTATTCACCTCCTCGATCAGATCGAAGAGTTTTAATACATTTCAGTTTATTTTTCTACCTCATTTCGGAATAGTTTGAACATTTCAAACGACTCCGATTATGCTTCATTAAATAGAATACCCATACCTCGATAGGTCATCTGTGAAGGTTATGAAGTAGAAATATCCACCTCTTGCACTTGAGCTCATGGGTCCACATACATCAGAATGTACCAGACCCAAGAGTTCACTGCTCGCTCACCTTTTTCAGTAAAAGGTGATTGGTCATTTTCAAGAAGATAGGACTCACAGTTGGAAGTGATTCACAATCACCACTTCAAGAATTCTTCTTGAGCCAACTGTTTATCCTGTTCTTATTGATATGACCTAGCCTACAGTGCAAAGGTAGACTTCTGACACATTATCTATTCTAGGACTTTACCGGAGGTTTGAACCACATTAACAGGCTGTAGATAGTAAGTAAATTCCATTATTTAGTTGTCCAACAAATATTGTAAACCATTCAAAAATGATATTGCAAACTTTTCTTTTATTAAAAATTGATAACCGTACATGGCCAAAGGCCTACAGAAATAATATTTAATAAAAGTTGGACAATAGTGACATTCACTTAGAATTACATTACGAGAATTGATTACAAGGTTCATGATTCCTAAAGCTAGAACTGAACTTTGCTTCCATCTCAACGTTCAGGAACTCTCACCTTCATCAAATCTCCTACTGACCTGCAGACCCTGCATCGAATTGCAAATATGATAAGGGCTTCGGTATCCAATACCAGGCAGTAGTATCACAAATGAAAAAGTTGCAAGTGTTATCATATAATTACCTTGCTTCTTCTTCGGCCTGTTTGGTCAGGGAGGCAATGTATAGAGGACAGTTCCTCTTCCAGTGCCCTGCTTCTTGCAAAAGAAGCACTCTGCCTGCTCTGGTCGGGCTTGCCTTCTTGGTCTGACCCTGTGCAGACGTCCCAGCATGCGCTGCACCTTCTTGTTCTTCTTCTTCTTGTTCTTCTTTCCTTTCTTAAAGGGTCGACGACCAGAAGAAGAC
Source organism: Elaeis guineensis (assembly GCF_000442705.2). Taxonomy (NCBI): domain Eukaryota; kingdom Viridiplantae; phylum Streptophyta; class Magnoliopsida; order Arecales; family Arecaceae; genus Elaeis; species Elaeis guineensis. The sequence goes on along the minus strand of NC_026007.2, from coordinate 20,312,784 downwards.
CTCCCACAATTCACCGACTCCTTATGGAGCTGGTGGTCCTTCTCAAGTTCTGCAGCAACCCAACAAGCCGTGGTAGTTCACTGCAGGCTTTGTCATTCGAAAATGAGTAAGGAAGGGAGGAAGGACTTGGGCAATGAATTAGGGATCGCATCCTTACGAGTGCTCGTGCAGGGAAAGCCAGTTTACTTAGGCGCTCATATTTCGATCATGTACAGTACATGATCAGTGACTTGAGGCCCATCCCTCATCCGAGCATTGAAAATGGCACAACTAGTTTTGTGCCTTCAACGTCGTCAGGCGTGCCAAAGGAGTCGTTCAACATTTGAAGCATCTCTGCGGCTGGGCATTCTCAACCTGCGGCTGAACTCATCATTCATTGCCGCAGCATTATGCATCGAATGGTGTCGATCGTTGAGCCACTTCTGGTAAGTGTCTCGGACGTCCCTCTAGCTTCGGGGCTGGCTCCTCGGGTGCGATCCGTTACTACATAAAGGATCCGCTCATGCTCAAGGATAATTTTTAATTTTCGATACAGCTATCAAATTAGGTCCCATGAGCTTGTCATTATCTAATAATGACCGGAGCGACAGGGTAGTGGCCATAGCTGCATAAAGGAAAATCAGACCTTATTAGTACATAAATTATTAATACTAAAGACTTGGACTTTAGTCTAAAGTTTCTCCATATTTTTACGAACTGGTAGCCTCAACCTCCAATTCGAGGAATTACTTTAATCTTAGTGGGTACTAGAATCCACACAGACTACACACGAGCCAACTTTGGTTGGTCAACCCATGTGCATCTATGGGTAGGTTATAACCAGTTTTTCTCTAAACAACTTCTAGTAATTAATTTTGCCCCAACCTAATCAGTAGGCTTTGGGCCTCCACTGAAAAGATCTGGTTAGGTCCAACCATTAACATGACTTTATTGGTGAATCAGACCAATAAATGATCAGGCCGACTTTGCGGCCAACCTGACCACCATCAGAAAGACTCAACCAAATTATCATACTATGAATATAATTCCATTAGTCAATAAGCACCAGGCCTTTGGGCCTCCATGATTATTAAACTAATGGACTCATTATCACTCACTTAATGGGAGGCTATGACTTAGTTATCACTATAACTTAATCATTTTTAGGACTAATAATTTTTGAAATTTTATTAAAGGATAGAAGAGAAAAATTCAGCCAATTTCAATCCTCCACTGACTTCACCAAGTCAGATTAAAAAGATTTAATTAAAGCCGGCATTAGGAGCACCTAAATCAGTCACACTGATTTACCTAATGACATGGGTGAGCCCTAATCACAAGTGATCTAATCAAAACCTAACTCACCAGGTTGGCCAGGTAAGTGAGATCAGTGGTGGGGATACCATTAACTCGTCAGAGATCGAATCAATGCGAGTAGCTCCCACTTAAGAACACTGTCAACTGCAACTTACTTAGACACCAACGTTCATTAGTTTTAATTTGATCAACTTAGTAAATAGGGTTCCACCGCTAGCCATGAATTAAGTCCATCTTGGTCTAGTTAAAGACATGGACCATTCAACTACAACTATTGGAGTTGAGTCTAGAGTGTCCTTGACCTAATCTAATTCAATTTTGATTAGATTTGACAATTACTCTAATTTAGTCCATTTCTTTAAGCTAACCTTAGTTAACCCAATTATGGACCTAATCATCTAACCATTGACCCACAAGTTTATGCAATTGTCTTAGGTCTTAATTCACAATTCTAGACCAACTTGACAACACTTAATTCTTTTAATTAAGTATTTGGCTGATGGGTCAGGGTTTGGCTTTCAAAAATATTTTTAAATTGAAGTTTATTTTCTGTTCACAAAATTTGACTCATTTCACAAATAGATCAGCATATTCATAAATAGCAATCCTATTGCTAATTACATAACAGAAATAACTCAATAAAATAAATCATGAATATTCTTTAGATCTAATCTAACAATTATGATAATTTTATAATTGAACTTTATAATTAAGTCCTTTCGCTGCTCATCTGCATGGGATATAATTGACAGGACCCCTACCCATAGGAGACCATCGAATGGGAGGAGAGGGCTTTAAACCCTACTTTTCTCTATGACCGGAACGGCCATGGCAACAACTCATTGATTACTTGCTACTTGATCAAGTATATCTAAATATACAATTTCAAAATTTAAATTTAAATTTAAATTTTAAAAATTTGAATTCGAAATTTCAAAATTTCAAATTTAAATTTAAATTTTAATTTAAATTTAATTTCAAATTTCAAAATTCAAAAATTTAAAATTTCAAATTTAAAATTTTTGAAATTTTAAATTTTGAATTTTAAATTCAAAATTTAAATTTAATTCAAATTCAAATTTTAAAATTTAAAATTTGTTTGAAATTTAAAATTCAAAATTTAAAATTTAAAATTTAAATTTTGAAATTGATATATTTAGATATACTTGATCCAAGTAGGAAGTAATCGAATTGGGTTGGTTGCCATGGCTGTCCGTCATAGAAGAAAAGTAGGGTTTAAAGGCTCTCTCCTCCCATTCGATAGGGTCTCCTATGGTGGTAGGGGTGCCGCTACAATTATATCCCATGCAGATGAAGCAGCGAAAGGACTTAATTATAAAGGTTCAATTGTAAAATTTATCATGAATGTGTTAGATTAGATCTAAAGCAATATTCATGATTTATTTTGATTGAGTTATTTTCTATTATGTAATTAGCAATAGGATTGCTATTTATGAAATGTGCTGATCTATTTATGAAATGAGTCAATATATTTGATGAACAAAAAATAAAATCTTTCAAATTTAAAAATTATTTTTGAAATGCCAAACCCTGACCCATCAGTCCAAATACTTAATTAAAAGAATTAAGTGTTGTCAAGTTGGTCTAGAATTGTGAATTAAGACCTAAGACAATTGCATAAACTTGTGGGTCAATGGGTTAGATGGATTAGGTCCATAATTGGGTTAGACCTAAGGTTAGCTTAAAGAAATGGACTAAATTAGAGTAATTGGTCAAATCTAATCAAAAGTTGAATTAGATTTGGTCAAGGACACTCTAGACTCAACTCCAATAGTTGTAGTTGAATGGGTCCATGTCTTTAACTAGACCAAGATAGACTTAATTCATGGCTATGCGATGGAACCCTATTTACTAAGTTGATCAAATTAAAACTAATGAACTGATTGGTGTCTAAGGTAAGTTCGATAGTTTGACCAATGATTCTTAAGTGGGAGCTACTCGCATTGATTCGATCTCTGACGAGTTAATGGCTTATCCCCACCACTGATCTCACTTACTTGGCCAACCTGGTGAGTTAGATTTTGATTAGATCACTTAGTGATTAGGGCTCACCCATGTCATTAGGTAAATCAGTGTGACTGATTTAGGTGCTCCTAATGCCGGCTTTAATTAAATCTTTTTTTTTTAATCTGACTTGGTGAAGTCAGTGGGAGGATTGAAATTGGCTGGAAATTTATTCTCTTCTATCCTTTAATAAAATTTTCAAAAATTATTAGATCCTAAAAATGATTAAGTTATAGTGATAACTAAGTCATAGCCTCCCATTAAGTGAGTGATAATGAGTCCATTAGTTTAATAATCATTGGAGGCCTAAGGCCTGGTGCTTATTGACTAATGGAATTATCATTCATAGTATGATAATTTAGTTTGAGTCTTTCTGATGGTGGTCAGGTTGGCCGGCCAAAGTCGGGCCTAATCATTTATTGGTCTGATTCACCAAATCAAGTCATGTTAATGGTTGGACCTAACCAGATCTTTTCAGTGGAGGCCAAAGCCTACTGATTAGGTTCTGGGGCAAAATAAATTACTAGAAGTTGTTTAGGGAAATAACTGATTTTGAACCTACCCATAGATGCACATGGGTTGACCAACCAAAGTTGGGCTCGTGTGTAGTCTGTGTGGATTCTAGTACCCACTAAGAAATTAAAGTAATTCCTCGAATTGGAGGTTGAAGCTACCAGTTCATAAAAATATTGAGAGAAACTTTAGACTAAAGTCCAAGTCTTTAGTATTAATAATTTATGTACTAATAGAGGTCTATTTTTCCTTTATGCAGCTATGGCCACTACCCTGTCGCTCCGATCATTATTAGATAATGACAAGCTCATGAGATCGAATTTCGATAGCTGGTATCGAAAATTAAAAATTATCCTTGAGCATGAGTGGATCCTTTATGTAGTAACAGATCCTGCACCCGAGGAGCTAGCCCCGAACGCGAGAAGGACGGTTCGAGATATTTACCAGAAGTGGCTCAATGATCGGACCACCATTCGATGCATAATGCTGACGGCAATGAATGATGAGTTCAACCATAGGTTTAAGAATGCCCAGCCACAGGAGATGCTTCAAATGTTGAATGACTCCTTTGGCATGCCTGATGACGTTGAAAGGTACAAAACTAGTTGTGCCATTTTCAATGCTTGGATGAGGGATGGGGCCTCAGTCATCGATCATGTACTGTACATGATCGAAATGATTGAGCGCCTAAGTAAACTGGGCTTTCCCCTGCATGAGCAGATCGGTAAGGATGCGATCCTTAATTCATTGCCCAAGTCCTTCCTTCCCTTCCTTACTCATTTTCGAATGATAAAGCCTGCAGTAAACTACCACGGCTTATTGGGATTACTGCAGAACTTTGAGAAGGACCACCAGATCCATAAGGAGTTGGTGAATGTTGTGGGAGGGTCTTCTTCTGATCGTCGACCCTTTAAGAAAGGAAAGAAGAACAAGAAAAAGAAGAACAAGAAGGTGCAGCCACATGCTGGGACGTCTGCACAGGGTTAGACCAAGAAGCGCAAGCCCGACCAGAGCCAGGCAGAGTGCTTTTTTTGCAAGAAGCAGGGGCACTGGAAGAGAAACTGTCCTCTATACATTGCCTCCCTGGACCCAAACAGGCTGAAGAAGAAGCAAGGTAATTATATGATAACACCTTGCAATTTTTTCATTTGTGATACTACTGCCTAGGTATTGGATACCGAAAGTCCTTATCACATTTGTAATTCGATGCAGGGTCTGCTGGTCAGTAGGAGATCTGATGATGGTGAGAGGTTCCTGAACGTTGGAGATGGAAGCAAAGTTTCAGTTCTAGCTTTAGGAATCATGAACCTTATAATTAATTCTCATAATATAATTTTGAGTGAATGTCACTATTGTCCAAGTTTTTTATTAAATATTATTTCTGTAGGCCTTTTGGTCATGTACGGTTATCAATTTTTAATAAAAAAAAATGTTTGCAATATCATTTTGAATGATGTTACAATGTTTGTTGGACAACTAAATAATGGAATTTACTTACTGTCACGGCCTATTAATGTGGTTCAAACCTCCAGTAAACGTCCTAGAATAGATAATGTGTCAGAAGTCTACCTTTGATACTGTAGGCTAGGTCATATCAATAAGAACAGGATAAACAAGTTGGCTCAAGAAGGAATTCTTAAAGTTGGTGATTGTGAATCACTTCTAATCTGTGAGTCCTGTCTTCTTGGAAAGATGACCAAGTCACTTTTTATTAGAAAAGGTGAGCGAGCCAGTGAACTCTTAGGTCTGGTACATTCTGATGTATGTGGACCCATGAGCTCAAGTGCAAGAGGTGGATATTTCTACTTCATAACCTTCACAGATGACCTATCAAGGTAAGGGTATATCTATTTAATGAAGTATAAGTCGGAGTCGTTTGAAATGTTCAAACTATTCCGAAATGAGGTAGAAAAATAAACTGGGAAGAGTATTAAAACTCTTCGATCTGATCGAGGAGGTGAATACCTTTTCAATGAGTTTCTGACATATTTAGGGGAGAATGGGATTCTCTCTCAGTGGACTCCTCTTGGAACACCACAGCATAATGGTGTGTCTGAAAGGAGGAATCGGACCTTGTTGGATATGGTCCGATCCATGATGAGGTTTGCTGGTCTGTCGATCTCCCTCATGGGATATGCGCTCGAATCGGCTTGTTACCTTCTAAATAGGATTCTGAGTAAGTCTGTAACCAAAATACCATATGAGTTATGGATAGTATGTAAGCCAGTACTCTCACACCTTAGGGTTTGGGGGTGTCCGGCTTATGTTAAACGTTTAATTACGGACAAGCTTGGACCTAGGTCTGACAAGTATAATTTCATAGGGTACCGAAAAGAGATCAAAGGATATTATTTCTACCTAACTGATGAGCAAAAGGTGTTTGTCAGCTTTAAGGCAATCTTTTTAGAAAAGGAGTTCCTTGGTGAAGGGACTGTTGCCTCTAAGGTCGAACTTGAGAAAGTTCGGCAGGTGGAAAAACTGACAAAAGTAGCTGAACCTGAACCGGATTTGGTTAGATCAGATCTGGAGCCCATTGTTCCTGCACCCTTAAGGCGATCTGATAGAGTACCACGTCAACTGGATAGATACTATGATTTCTTGATCTGGGATGGTGATCCTGTCGAACTTGATGAAAATGATGAGGATCCGATCACCTACATGGATGCAATGCAGAGACCTGACTCTGAAAAATGGCTAGAGGTCATGAAATCCAAAATGGAGTCCATGAAGGTCAACGATGTGTGGACATTGGTTGACCCACCCGAAGGAGTAAAACCCATAGGGTGTAAATGGGTCTTCAAAAGGAAGAGGGGCGCAGACGGAAAGGTGGAAACTTATAAAGCCTGTCTGGTTTCCAAGGGATATCGTCAACGTTATGGTATAGACTATGACGAGACATTTTCTCCTGTGGCAATGCTCAAATCCATTCGAATTATGCTTGGATAGCTGCCCATCTGGACTATAAAATCTGGCAGATGGATGTAAAGACAGCTTTCCTAAATGGAGAGCTGGACGAAGAGGTGTATATGATACAATCTAAAGGATTCACATCCACAGATGAGTCTAAGGTATGCAGGCTACAGAGGTCCATTTATGGACTTAAGCAGGCATCCCGGAGTTGGAACATACGTTTTGATAAGACGATCAAGACGTATGGTTTCGTTAAGAACGGAGAAGAGCCCTGCATTTATAAGTGGGCTAATGGTCCAGTAGTAGTATTTCTTGTATTGTATGTGGATGACATTCTCTTAATCGGAAATGATATCCCTGCATTACAGGGAATAAAGATTTGACTGTCGTCACAATTCTCCATGAAGGATCTGTGAGAAGCTTCCTACATCCTAGGGATGAGGATCTATAGGGATAGATCTAAAAAGTTGCTTGGATTAACCTAGTCCACATACATTGATACTATGCTGAAAAGGTTCAGCATGGAGAATTTCAAGAAAGGCTATCTATCGATAGGCCATAGAATTTCTCTCTCGAAGAGGGATTATCCGACAACACCTCAAGAGAGAGAGCATATGGGTAGAATTTCATATGCTTCAGTAGTGGGATCTATCATGTACGCCATAACATGTACACGACCAGATGTGGCATACTCACTAGGGGTAGTGAGTAGATACCAATCTGATCCAAGGGAGAATCACTGGAAGGTTGTTAAAACCATCCTGAAGTATTTAAGAAATACTAAGGACCAGTGGCTTATTTATGGTGAATCAGACTTGAGACTTATAGGGTTTACAAACTTTAGTTTTCAGTCTGATCACGATGACAGCAAGAGTGTGTCGGGATTTATTTTTACCCTTAATGGTGGGGCTGTTTGCTGAAAAAGTTTCAAGCAGCACACAGTGGCTGATTCAGTTTGCGAGGCTGAGTATGTCGCTGCATCAGATGTTGCTAAAGAAGCAGTGTGGCTGAGAAAATTTATCATCGAGCTTGGAGTAGCACCCTTCCTTGTTGGTCCAGTTCTGCTCTATTGTGACAGCTCTGGAGCCATTGCTCAGGCGAAGGAACCAAAGGCACACCAGTAGATGAAGCATATTCTGCGTCGCTACCATCTCATCCGAGAAATCATGGATCGAGGTGACGTCGATCTTCAGAAGATCGATGGAAAGGAGAACCTGCCCGATCCATTCACTAAAGCCATTGTGGTGAAAGAGTTCGATGACTTCAAGTCGAAGATGGGTATTAGATACTGCATCGATTGGCTTTAGGCTAAGTGGGAGATTCTTGAGAATAGTGTCCCAAAGCCAATCGTCAGCCTGTTGATGGTTGTGCTCTTTGTTATATTAGTACATAAATCATAAATAAATAAAAGTTATTTTGGTATTTTTCATCACAAATTGTCATTTTCTAATGAACTCCTGTGTTGTGGGGAAGTCCTTAGGACTATTTATACTCGACAAAAGAGGATTTGTCATTTAGTCCTTAAACCTGTTCGCGACCAAATGATACATTGTTACCAAGGACAACAATGTTTATCAAGCATAGGTCGTTGTGTGCCATATAGGTTCTTTGTCCTCTTAATCAAGGAGTGTGGAGACACTGGTATGGCATACAGGTGAGATGTAAGGATACATCTGCACTGAACGTGACCGACTCCGGAGCTATTTCTGCTGTCAAGATTTACTCCGATGGGATATGGATATAACTGTCCCTTCGACCTGAGACCGCCACGGTGACTTGCAAACAACTCACTGCACTTAGGCACTGGACTCCTGAATTTCTAATTCAATGACGGAAGGATGCTGGGTGTAGTCAAGTACTTGACTTGTCGGTGCATGGGTTAAAATGAGATTGACCAGTCCAGTTCAGGAGCTGTGTACAGTCGTGTTTCAATTTAGCAAAACCTTGGCCAGGGTAGTCTTAGTGAGGAGTCACAGGACTGTTTGAGTTGAACATGACTCGGATGATCTAATCAGGGTTGATAGTTTAACCCTGAGTCATCCTAAACACAGGGGTCAAAAGGGATGAATTATACAGTAACCATATTCACGTAGGTTTTGAGTATTGCGATTGTGACTATTTGACCTATCCAAACATCGGGTACCAGTGCTAGATGGTCACTTCAATTAGTACAGGAATTGGTTCCTGTGCTACCGGCTTAGGTTCGAACCTGTGGGGTCACACATATTAGAGGTTCCTATCTAATCTGTTGGTTGATGAAGAGTCCTAATGTTCATAGACTATGAGTCCTACGTGTCTGGGACTCTGTGATCAAGAATCAAGATTCTCTGATCATGAGTCCCACACATTTGGGTACCAGGGTCAAGAGTCCTACTGGTTTGGGATTCTTCGATCAAAGTTTCATATTGATGGACTTTGATACCCGATTGCCCATCGGATTTGGACTCAATATTTATGAGAGGTTTAATTAGTGATTTGATCGCTAATTAACTCAATTTGATTGAGTAATTATTTTTGGATCAAGTCCAATTGAATTGGATTCAGTTGGGTTTGACCCGATTAGGTTAAGAGTTGACCTAATCATCGAGATGGTTTGGTCCCTGATTTGATCAGGGGTTGGACTTAATCAATTCTTGATTTGATTAAATTTTATTGAGCTTAATTAAGTCTAATTAAGTTGAATTTAAATTAGTCTAATTGGGCCTAACTTATTTGGTTCAATTAGGTTGGTTTAAATAATGAAACCACCTTGACCCAAACTCCCTGCGCCACCTCACATCCACTGCGCCCATTTGAATTCACGAGAAGGAATTTCTTATGAATTTTTTCTCACGCAAAGCCCTCCCCACACCCATATTTGTGCACTATATGGATGGATAAAGCTGATTAGTTAAACATTCAAATTCAAAGCGGGTTTGAATTTGAATGGATAACTTATCTCTTGTGCCTTCATGCTTATCCATCTTGTGCGCCACATAACTTACACGAGAAAAGGTTTCTTATGAAATCTTTCCACGCACAAAGAGTTCACACCCTTCTCTTCTCATGCCATAAGTGGATAGGGATGAGTTGGTTTGCATTTGAATTCAAACTCGATTTGAATTCAAATGCGCAACCACTTATCTTTATCCTCTCACGCGGATAAAACACGTTCGACGTTGTTTTAAAAAGGGGAGAAAGGTGTGGCGTGTGTAAGAAAATTTTTGGAGAGAAAGTTTGGGGTGTGAGGAACCTTTCTGCATGAGGTGAAGGTCCAAAACCTTCTGAGAGAAAAAGAAAGAAAAGAAAGAAAAAGGGCACAGAATTTTTCTTAGTGTACCCTAGGGTTTTAGCCTGGGGTTCGGGAAGTGAGAAGGTAAGCTACGAGTGTCGTGAGCCCACCAAATTTTTGAAAGATCTTCAACATCCTCTCAAGCATGTTCACTGACAATCCGAAGCATCCGTGGAATCAGCAAACATCGATCGAAGGAGTTCAATCAGCATCGACCGTCAAAAGGGCTCTACAACGAGCTAGCACTCGTGAGAAGTCGATCAGATCGGGAGCCTCGTGTGGATGATCCGCAGAGGCCAGATGTATTATGTGGCTGTGTTGCAGCGATCAGAGCCTCCCAATGGGGATCAGATTGCGGTGATTGACTACCCGCACAAAGGTATTATGTTCTGAATACAGAACAGTAAATTGTTTACTGTTCAAATTTGAATTTCAAATTTAAATACATGTATGCTATATATCATATTTAGATCCTAGTGTAGAGTAAACACATATTAATTAATTAGATTAATTAATTATTTTCACTATAAAATAGTGATTTTAAAAAAGTTTTAAAATTACCATTTTACCCATGCACCTAAATTTCGCCATAGATTTCAGGTTTGATCTAATTAAATCTGATTCTATGGGTTATTAGATTGTGTCGGTTCTTCTACCTATCAAACTTCATAAATTTTATATTAAAGACATCAATACCTTCACCAAGGTACTCCCTTTCTAAAAAGAATGTCAAATAACTTTTATTCTTTAGCAAGGTAGAAGTTATATCCCCTAGATATTTTGGAGTTATCCTATAAAATAATATATATAGGATCAGGATCCAAGCTAATCGATCTGCAAATGCTCGACATAAATCAAATACTTTCAAACCTTAAGGTAAGAGAATATCGACTTATGCCTAGTCCATATCTCAGATGAAATTATTGCGACTAATTAATTCAGAATCCAGTTTAGAACATAACAAGCAGTCTTAAGAGTATATCCTGAAAAGGAGACTGACAGACTTTTAAACCCCATCATGGATCGAACTATGTCCAACAAAGTCGATTCCAACAATAGAGAATCCTATTCTCTTCTAGATATGTCAAAACTTACTTGAAATGCATTCTTCTCTTCGATCTGATCAAAAAATTTTAATACTCTTTCAAATTTATTTTTCTACCTTATTATGGACTTATTTGAATATTTTAAATAATTCAAATTTATGACAAACATATTCGTAGATCCAATACATCATTATATATCAGATTCAGAACATCATTGGCTTGTTTACTTTTTTCAACAAAAAGTGACTTAATCATCTTACTAAGAAGATAGAATTGACAGGTTGACAATAATTCACAATCATTGATCTCAAAAATTATCACCTGTTGATCCTATTCTTATTTATATGATCGAGCCTAAATTGCCAAAGGTAAATATTTGTGACATTATCTACTTTAGGATTTGTTTGTTGTGTACATTACACTAGCAAGCTTTGACTATTCATAACTGTCATTTCTTAGTTGTCCACATGATTTTGACATCATTCATAATGAAATCATAAAATCATTAAACAATAGTGACTATCACTAAAATAACATTATTAGAATTGAAAATAGACTCGAGAATTCCTAAAGTCAGAATTGAACATAACTTCCATCTCCAATGTTCAAAAATCTCTTACAATTTTTAATCTTTCTACTAACCAAAAGTCATTACAATAATTTGCATGGACTTTCAATATTCAATATCTAGGTAGTAGTATCACAAATAGAGAAATCACAAGATGTTATCATATAAGTACTTTGTCTACCAATCTTTTGTTGATTTCTCTTCCTTAACCTGTTCAAGTTAAGGGACTCTACCAGACTAGGTTAATCTTAGACTCTTTTATCAATTCGGACTCATTAGCCCAAGCACAACTCTTTGCATCTTATTTTTCTTTTTCTTTCTCAAAAAATTATTACCACACTGAAGACACATCTTCAGAGATGTGAAAGAACTCCTTCAATATTTGAAAATTTTTCTCCCACTGAGCATCATTGAATTTACAACTAAATTATATTCTTTGCTACTCTCAATAACACCACATGATGATATGATCATGTAGCCACTTCTGATAAGTGTCTTTGATCGCATCACATGTGTTAGATGTGAGAACTTCAGGTGCTGGATCTATAATCATATTTAGGATCCATTCGTGCTCTAAAACTATTTGTAACTTTCGATACCAGTAATTGAAGTTGTTGGTACAAAAATCTGCTTGCGTCGGAGAAGCTGGAGTCAGGGAAGTCGCAGTCGCCGTCGGGACCTGCAAGGGAAGTCCAAATCGGAGGTGGGATTGCTCCGGCAAGACCCTCCGACGCTCAAGTCAGTTCTCTGCCTCAACAAGAATGGAGTGCTCGAACGGAGAATTTAGCAGAGTTTTGAGATAAGAAATGAGCTTATAGAATAACGTATCTGGGTCCCCCTTTTATAGGGGGAGGAGGCAACAGATTGATGGCGACATTTGTAACCGTCTGGTAGTGGGCTGCCCATGATCAGGGGAATTTATTGCGAAGGGTAGTGGAGTAGACCCATGGCTATTGTCATGGCCTGCCACGTAGAGCCTGTTGCAGGTAGTGGAGCGGCGTCCGTTGTCGCTAGTTGTTAGGGAGTAGTGGAGTCGCGTAGCACCTGCCGCAGGGAGCGGAGCAGAATCGTGGCCGTTGACATAGCCTATCAGAGAGTAATGGGTCCGCCGCAGGGGGTGATGGAGCCGCGTGGAATCCGCTACAGGAAGTGGAACAGGATCATGGTTGTTATTGTGACCTGCCAGGGGGCGCGGATCTGTTGATTGAAGCTCGGCAGCAGTCAGAGTCCGGCCTCTGTAGAGGTCCGGGAGGGGTCCTCCTTGCGGTTGGGGTCGTGGGTGGAGCCCGGCTTCCGTGGGAGTCCGGGCGGAACCCTCTCGGAGCTGAAGTTGCGGGCGGAACCCGGCTCCTGTAGGAGTCCGGGCGGAGTCCTCTGCAAACAAAGTTAAAGGTGAAGTCCGGCTCCCGTAGGAGTTCGGACGGAGCTTACCAGCAGTTGATACTGAGAGCGGAGCCTGGCTCCCGTAGGAGTCCGGGTGGAGTCCTCTGCAATCAAAGTTAAAGGTGAAGTCCGGCTCCCGTAGGAGTCCGGACGGAGCTTACCAGCAGTTGATACTGAGAGAGGAGCTCGGCTCTCGTAGGAGTCCGGGTGGAGTCCTCTGCAATCAAAGTTAAAGGTGAAGTCTGGCTCCCGTAGGAGTCCGGACAGAGCTTACCAGCAGTTGATACTGAGAGAGGAGCCCGACTCCCGTAGGAGTCCGGGCGGAGTCCTCTGCAATCAAAGTTAAAGGTGAAGTCCGGCTCCCGTAGGAGTCCGGACGGAGCTTACCAGCAGTTGATACTGAGAGAGGAGCCTGGCTCTCGTAGGAGTCAGGGCGGAGTCCTCTGCAATCAAAGTTAAAGGTGAAGTCCGGCTCCCGTAGGAGTCCGGACAGAGCTTACCAGCAGTTGATACTGAGAGAGGAGCCCGGCTCCCGTAGGAGTCCGGGCGGAGTCCTCTGCAATCAAAGTTAAAGGTGAAGTCCGGCTCCCGTAGGAGTCCGGACGGAGCTTACCAGCAGTTGATACTGAGAGCGGAGCCCGGCTCCCGTAGGAGTCCGGGCGGAGTCCTCTTGAGGTCGAAGTTGTCGGCGGAGTCCGGCTCCCGTAGGAGTCCGGACGAAGTCTGTCTGCAGTCGTTGGAGTCATCGGCGGGGCCCGGCTCCCGTAGGAGTCCGGGCGGAGCTGTCTTGTAGCTGAAGTTGTTGGTCATCGAGGATGAAGTCCGGCTCTCGTGGGAGCCCGGGCGGAGATTTCTTTTGAGGTTGGCCTTGCTGGCGGAGCCGTTGATTCTGTGGAGGACTTCGGCTGGGGATATTTTATACCCAACACCAGTCCCCCTACTTCCGAGTTTGAATTTCGAACGAAGGAAGTACAGAGAGATGGACACAGCCAAAGTCGCCCCTAGATATTTGGCATTTAATGTGTGTACGTCAGAGCCCGCTTTTCGGTGAACGTGACCTGAAGAGTCTTTTCGGAACCCCCGTCGGAACGCGATCCCAAGCGCCGTGCCATGGGAATTTGTGAACGGTCAACCCTCGATAGCGATGAAGGGGATAAGCGTGACATGTGGCACGCACCAGTTGGCCCTGGAATACCCGCCGCCATAACTATGCTAGGATCCGTCGGCTATTTAAACCCCCTAGTCCTTTCATGGCTTCATCCTGACTCCTTTCTTTTGCCTGAGAGCCTTGCTTCCCTCGCACCAGTCCTTGCCTTCTTCAGCCCCCCAATTCTTCTCTGAGGGTTCCTACGCCATGTCCTCTACTCCGGAGGCCGTTCTTGAGGGGATGTCCAGGGCTTGGAGGAAGGTGAGGAGGAGAACAGTGGCCGGTGAGAATCTCCATCGTTTTAAAAGGGGCTCAAGGAAGAATTCCTTCAACAATAGGGGTTTAATAACGGGGGCTGTCGGTGAAGTTATTCTGCCTGCGAATTTCAGAGTAGCAAGGCGGGGTGATACCGGTCAAGAGGGCAGAGCTGTCGTCATAAGCTATGGCGGGATCCTTGATGCCGTCGGGGTCGAGGGACCAGAGGCGGTCGGCGTCGTCGGTGGGGCAGTGGAACTTGTTGCGGGGACGGTGGAAGTAGCGCATGCCGACCTTGCCAGAGCATTTTGGGTGGTGGCTGTCGTGGAGCATTCGGAGATGAGGCACATCTCTGGCATCGCTACCGCTTCCAAGGTGACTCCGGTTCTTCTTGAAACAGGTCTTCGCTACTGCCGCCGTTGCCCTTACCGCCTCCGGGGATCTATCCCACCCTTTTCTCGCTAGGGTTGGGACTTCAGAGACAGAATGAGGCGAGATGGGGCGAGAGCTGTTACACGCACTGGAGAATGCGACTGAGAAGGACAGAGACGGGAAGAGGAGTTTGCAGCTCGAAGCGGCCTCCGGTTCATCCTTCCCGAATCATGTTTGCGAGGCTTGCGATGACGTGTATCTTCTTCTTCTTTTTTCCTGACCCACCGGGTCCTGTAACGTATACTCTTGTTAAATGAAAAAGAGATTTTGTTACCTCGTCTGCATCTCGCATTAAATAGTTGTCTGTCGAACTTCTTCATTTTCCTTTCCTCTTTCTTCCTTCTCTTCTTCTTTTCTTTTTCACGTCGTCTTAAGGTCATCGTCGACCTCTTCTGTTCATGTGGGGTTGTCATTTGCCGAGCTCCTTTTTGGCTTTTACGTCGTTCGAAGATACCCAATTGTCATTCCGTTGATGGTTGCAGGTTCGCTTGGGGCCCTTCGGGCCCGAGGTCCCTCCTAGGGCTTGAATTCAGGGATTCGAGCTTCTGTTGCCTTCGGGCACTGTTTGCTTTCCTTTTTTGCTTGGATTTTTTCTCTGCTAAAGTCGGAGCTAAGTTCGGCTTCCTTGGGAGTCCGAACGGAGAAGCCCTCCTGAAGTTGGAGTAGCCCGGCTCTCGTAGGAGTCAGGGCGAAGTCTTCCTGCAATCAAAGTCATAGGCAAAGTCCGGCTTCCGTAGAAGTCCAGACAAGGCTTATCGGCAGTTGCTGTTGTTAGCGGAGCCCGACTCCCGTAGGAGTCCGGGCGGGGTTGTCCTATAGTTGACATTGGCGATTGGAGCCCGGCTCCC
Source organism: Elaeis guineensis (assembly GCF_000442705.2). NCBI lineage: Eukaryota > Viridiplantae > Streptophyta > Magnoliopsida > Arecales > Arecaceae > Elaeis > Elaeis guineensis. The sequence goes on along the minus strand of NC_026007.2, from coordinate 20,297,090 downwards.
GTAGGAGTCAGGGCGAAGTCTTCCTGCGATCAAAGTCATAGGCAAAGTCCGGCTTCCGTAGAAGTCCGGACAAGGCTTATCAGCAGTTGCTGTTGTCAGCAGAGCCCGGCTCCCGTAGGAGTCCGGGCGGGGTTGTCCTGTAGTTGATGTTGGCGATTGGAGCCCGGCTCCTGTAGGAGTCCGGGCTGGGCTTACTATCGGTCGAAGTAGCTTAAGTTAGGGCAAGATTTTCCTCTTGGGGGGCGCATATGGGCGTTGCAGGGCCTTCCCCCACCCGGTCTAAAAGGATCGGGCCTTCGACTAGGGCGACCGTTCTCCTCCTGTCCCTAACAGGGCTATGGGGGCACATATGGGCACCGTAAGGCCTCTCCCCCCATCCGGTCTAAAAGGAATCGGGCCTTCGACTTTGCTCAAGTTAGGGCGAGGTTCTCCTCCTGTCCCTAACAGGGCTGTGGGGGCACATATGGGCGTTGTAGGACCTCTCCCCCCATCCGGTCTAAAAAGAATCGGGCCTTCGACTTTGCTCAAGTTAGGGCGAGGTTCTCCTCCTGTCCCTAACAGGGCTGTAGGGGCACATATGGGCGTTGTAAGGCCTCTCCCTCCATCCGGTCTAAAAGGAACCGGGCCTTCGACTTTGCTCAAGTTAGGACGAGGTTCTCCTCCTGTCCCTAACAGGGCTATGGGGGCACATATGGGCGTTGTAAGGCCTCTCCCCCCATCCGGTCTAAAAGGAACCGGACCTTCGACTTTGCTCAAGTTAGGGCGAGGTTCTCCTCCTGTCCCTAACAGGGCTGTGGGGGCACATATGGGCGTTGTAAGGCCTCTCCCTCCATCCGGTCTAAAAGGAACCGGGCCTTCGACTTTATGAGATTGCCCTTTCGTTTTTGACACAACTTGCTTGAATTGTCTAAAGACACATGGGTATGCGATTTTCGACTAAAACGAAGTCACTGGTAGTACATTCGTAAGTTTTCTGAGCTCCACGGCCGCGGGAGGTCGGCTCCTCCGAGCTCCTTGAGATAATAAGTTCCTGGCCGAACTACTTCTTTGACCTCATAAGGTCCCTCCCAGTTCGGGGCGAGCTTCCTCCGGTCCTGAGGTTGCGAGACAGCAGCTCGTCGAAGCACCAAATCTCCTGCTTTAAAGGCTTTGCTCTTGACCCGGGCGTTGTAATATCGGGCAACTTTCTGTCTGTAGGCTGCCTTTCGAACCTGAGCAATCTTCCATCTTTCTTCCAGCAGGTCGAGGTTGGCTCTGAGACTTTGTGCATTTTGGGGCTCGTCGAATGCCACGACTCGTGCCGATGGGAGTTTAAGCTCGATCGGGATGACGGCTTCCGTACCAAAGGCTAAAGCAAAGGGAGTCTCCCCTGTAGGTAACCTCTGGGTAGTTCGATACGCCCATAGCACGTGATAAAGCTCGTCCGCCCAGGTTCCTTTTGCTTTTTCAAGCCTTGTCTTAATTCCCTGCAAAAGGGTTCTGTTAGTTACCTCAGCTTCGCCGTTCGCCTGAGGGTGGGCTACTGATGTGAAGTTGTGGGAGATGTTTAGATCTTCACAGAATTCGACGAATCTTGCTCCCGCGAATTGCCGTCCGTTATCAGTGATTAGGGTTATAGGTAGATCGAACCTGCACACAATTGACTTCCAAACGAAATCTTGTACTTTTACTTCTGTGATTTTTGCTAGTGGTTCGGCTTCAACCCATTTGGTGAAGTAGTCGATCGCTACCAGGAGGAACTTCCTTTGCCCAGACGCCATGGGAAAGGGGCCAAGGATGTCCATCCCCCACTGTGCAAAAGGCCATGGGGCACTTAGGGGTGTGAGCTCAGTGGCGGGCTGTCTCTGGACGTTGGCGTATCTCTGGCATCGATCGCACTTTTTGACGTATTCGATCGAATCATAATGCATCGTTGGCCAGTAATACCCTTGGCGGAGTAGCTTGTGGGATAAAGATCTGGCACCCAAATGGTTTCCGCAAGCTCCCTCGTGCACTTCCTATAAAGCATAGTCAGCTTCTGAGGGCCGGAGACACCTTAAGAGGGGCAAGGAGTATGATCTTTTGTACAATTTGCCCTCATAAAGGATGTACCGGGAGGCTTGATTTCGAAGCTTCCGAGCCTCCTTCGCATCCCGAGGAAGAACTCCATCTCTAAGATAGATTATCAGTGGGTCGACCCAGCTGGGCTCGTGGTCGATCTCCATTACAGGTCATGGTTCTTCTGTACTCGGATGTTTCAGAACTTCAAAGAGGATGCCTTTGGGCAATTCGGCCGGGGCCGACGTGGCCAGCTTGGAGAGAAGGTCGGCTCTGGTATTCTCCGACCTTGGAATTTGCCTAATGTCGAAGTTGCTAAAGGCGAGGGTAAGCTCCTTCACTTTCTCAAGGTACCTGGCCATACTGTCCTCCCGCGCTTCATAACTCCTGCAGACTTGTCCCACCACAAGTTGGGAATCGCTGTGCACCCGGAGTTGACATATTCCCAGCTCTTTGGCGATCCTTAATCCCACAATCAGGGCCTCATATTCCGCTCCATTATTTGTTGTGGAAAACCCAAAATGCAGAGCGTACTCCGCAATGACTCCCTCCGGGCTGACCAAGATCAGGCCCGCACCCGCGCCTGCCATGTTGGAGGATCCGTCCACATAGAGGGTCCAAAAGCAATCAGAGGGACTGGCTTCTTCGTTAGGGGAGTTCGGTTGAGACTTCAGGTCGTCCACTCTGCTTTGCTCAGGTTCGGCCTCCTCTGGGATGGTGCACTCTACGATGAAATCTGCCAGTATTTGGGCCTTTACTGCTGGTCTGGGTCTGTAGTTGATGTCGAATTTCATGAGCTCGATCGCCCATTTTGTCATCCTTCCGGAGGTATCAGCTCGATGCAAGACCGCCTTGATCGGTTGATCGGTGAGCAGCGTTACGGTATGCCCTTGAAAGTAAGGTCGGAGTCTCCGAGCTGCAACCAACAAGGCGTAGGTTAGTTTTTTTAATTTAGTGTACCTCGTCTCGACGTCCCTCAATGCGTGGCTAATGTAGTAGACTGGTCGCTGGATTTTCATTTCTTCTTTGACAAGAACAGCCGCGAGGGCCGTGGGAGAGACCGCCAGGTACAAAAATAGTTCCTCCCCAGGCTCAGGCTTCGCCAGCAGTGGGGGTGAGCTAAGGTAGCTTTTTAATTCTTCGAACATCTGTTAGCATTCAGAGGTCCAACAAAAGTTCTTCGGCCGCTTGAGGGTTTGAAAGAAGGGCAAACATCGTTCGGCCGACCTCGCGATAAAGCGATTAAGAGCCGCTATCCTTCCCGTGAGGCACTGAACCTCTTTGATCGACCTTGGGGCGGTCATCTCTTGGATGGCGCAAATTTTCTCTAGATTGGCCTCAATCCCGCACCCCGATACCATGAAGCCCAGGAACTTTCCCGAGGTTACCCCAAAAGCACATTTGGTCAGGTTCAGCTTCATTCTATACTTTCGAAGAGCGCCAAAGGTTTCCTCGAGGTCGGCGACATGATTTCTGGAAGACCTACTTTTTACAAGCATATCGTCCACGTAAACCTCCATGTTCCGGTCGATCTGCTCTTTGAAGATTTTGTTCACCAGTCGTTGATAGGTTGCGCCCGCGTTCTTGAGGTCGAACGGCATGACCCTATAGCAGTAAAGGCCGCGATTAGTGATGAAAGCTGTCTTTTCTTCATCTTCCGATGCCATTCTAATCTGGTTATAGCCGGAGAACGCGTCCATAAAAGTGAGGAGCTCATGGCCTGAGGTAGCGTCCACCAGTTGGTCGATCCTGGGAAGGGGGTAGTTGTCCTTTGGACAAGCCTTATTCAGCTTTTTGAAGTCGATACACATCCTTCACTTGCCGTTTGCTTTCTTGACCAAAACAACATTGGAGATCCACTCAGGATAATTGACTTCCTTAATAAATCCGGCCTTGAGAAGCTTATCCACTTCTTCGGCTATCGCCTTCTGCCTCTCCGGGGCATGACTCTGGATTTTTTCTTTCGTCGGCCGATGTTTAGGGTCGACTGCCAGATGATGTTCCATGACTTCTATGTCGATCCCCGGCATATCCGCCGGGACCCATGCGAAAACATCCACATTCCTTCGGAGGAAATCCACAAGATGCGTCCGCACCTCGTCCCCCAGGTTGGAGCCAATTAACACCACATGCTCTGTGTTCCCATCATTCAAAGGGATTGGTATTAGGTCTTCGATTGGACCGCCCCTCTCTTCAGTGAGGTCATCGCGAGCATCCAATCCATCGACCGGACAGAGGTCCGCTTGATCGCTTCTTTGCAAGACGATGTTGTAGCAATGTCTGGCCAGGGCTTGGTCTCCCCGGACCTCTCCGATCCCCTGGTTGGTGGGGAACTTCAATTTCAAATGGTAGGTTGAAACAACAGCTCTGAGGGCATTGAGGCCGGGTCGGCCAAGGATTGCATTGTAGGCAGATGGCGCCTTTACCACCAGAAAATTCACCAGAGCTCTGGACTGCTTTGGATACTGACCCGCGGTCACAGTTAGAGCTATCATTCCTTCCATCGGAACGGCGTCACCGGTAAACCCTATCAAGGGGGAGCAAATCGGTCTCAGATGACCGCCCAGAGTGGTCATTCTTGAAAAGGCGTTGTAGAACAAGATGTCGGCCGAACTCCCGTTGTCGACGAGAATGCGACGGACGTCGTAATTTGCTATGTTCAAGGAAACTACGACCGCATCGTTATGAGGGAATTGGACTCCCTGGGTGTCCACTTCAGTGAAGGTTATGGGTTCTTCAATTTTTTGTCGCTTGGGGGATGCAGCTGGTACGTTGGTTGCCTCCCGCCGGGATTCCCCCGAGACGGTATTGACGGAACCCGACAGAGGTCGGTCACCCGGCCACTCCTCATCGGTGACCATAGCCGGAGGCAGTTGCGCAAAGACCTCGTGAGAAGTCATCAGATGAGGGGAGGAGGAGCGGGTGCCAGGAAAGATGGCCGGAAGCGGATCCGTTGAGCCCTCCTTTAAGAACAAGGGTACAGCGAAGGTTCAGCCCTTCCTCTAGCGCCAATCCTGTTGGTACAAAAATCTGCTTGCACCAGAGAAGCTGGAGTCGGGGAAGTCGCGGTCGCCGTCGGGACCTGCAAGGGAAGTCCAAACCGGAGGTGGGGTTGCTCCGGCAAGACCCTCCGACGCTCAAGTCAGTTCTCTGCCTCAACAAGAATGGAGTACTCGAACGGAGAATTTAACAGAATTTTGAGATAAGAAATGAGCTTATAGAATAACGTATCTGGGTCCCCCTTTTATAGGGGGAGGAGGCAACGGATTGATGGTGACATTTGTAACCGTCTGGTAGTGGGCTGCCCATGATCAGGGGAATTTATTGCGAAGGGTAGTGGAGTAGACCCATGGCTATTGTCATGGCCTGCCACGTAAAGCCTGTTGCAGGTAGTGGAGCGGCGTCCGTTGCCGCTAGTTGTCAGGGAGTAGTAGAGTCGCGCAGCACCTGCCGCAGGGAGCGGAGCAGAATCGTGACCATTGACACAGCCTGTCAGAGAGTAATGGGTCCACCGCAGGGGGTGATGGAGCCGCGCGGAATCCGCTACAGGAAGTGGAACAGGATCATGGTTGTTATTGTGACCTGCCAGGGGGCGTGGATCTGTTGATTGAAGCTCGACAGCGGTCAGAGTCCGGCCTCTGTAGAGGTCCGGGAGGGGTCCTCCTTGCGGTTGGGGTCGTGGGTGGAGCCCGGCTTCCGTGGGAGTCCGGGCGGAACCCTCTCGGAGCTGAAGTTGCGGGCGGAACCCGGCTCCTGTAGGAGTCAGGGTGGAGTCCTCTGCAAACAAAGTTAAAGGTGAAGTCCGGCTCCCGTAGGAGTCCGGACGGAGCTTACCAGCAGTTGATACTGAGAGCGGAGCCCGACTCCCGTAGGAGTCCGGGCGGAGTCCTCTGCAATCAAAGTTAAAGGTGAAGTCCGGCTCCCGTAGGAGTCCGGACGGAGCTTACCAGCAGTTGATACTGAGAGAGGAGCCCAGCTCTCGTAGGAGTCCAGGCGGAGTCCTCTGCAATCAAAGTTAAAGGTGAAGTCCGGCTCCCGTAGGAGTCCGGACGGAGCTTACCAGCAGTTGATACTGAGAGAGGAGCCCGGCTCCCATAGGAGTCCGGGCGGAGTCCTCTGCAATCAAAGTTAAAGGTGAAGTTCGGCTCCCGTAGGAGTCCGGACGGAGCTTACCAACAGTTGATACTGAGAGAGGAGCCCGACTCTCATAGGAGTCCGGGCGGAGTCCTCTGCAATCAAAGTTAAAGGTGAAGTCCGGCTCCCGTAGGAGTCCGGACGGAGCTTACCAGCAGTTGATACTGAGAGAGGAGCCCGGCTCCCGTAGGAGTTCGGGCGGAGTCCTCTGCAATCAAAGTTAAAGGTGAAGTCCGGCTCCCGTAGGAGTCCGGACGGAGCTTACCAGCAGTTGATACTGAGAGCGGAGCCCGACTCCCGTAGGAGTCCGGGCGGAGTCCTCTTGAGGTCGAAGTTGTCGGTGGAGTCCGGCTCCCGTAGGAGTCCGGACGAAGTCTGTCTGCAGTCGTTGGAGTCGTCGGCGGGGCCCGGCTCCCGTAGGAGTCCGAGCGGAGCTGTCTTGTAGCTGAAGTTGTTGGTCGTCGAGGATGAAGTCCGGCTCCCGTGGGAGCCCGGGCGGAGATTTCTTTTTAGGTTGGCCTTGCTGGCGGAGCCGTTGATTCTGTGGAGGACTTCGGCTGGGGGTATTTTATACCCAACAGAAGTTAAATTCTATAAATTAGTCACTATCAAATAATGAATGGAGCAACATACATCTAGCCATAACTGAAAGAAAAATACAAGACCTCTATGTTTATGAATTGATTAAGTCTAAAGACTTAGACTTTAGTCTAAAAGTTTCCTCACTATTTTAGTCAAATTGGTAGCCTCTACCTCCAATCTGAAAAATTATCTTAATTTATTAGCGGATATTAGAATCCACACAGACTGAATACAAGTTTGAGGATGGCTCGATCAACCCATATCATCTATAGGTAGGTTCTCAATCAATTTTTTTTTAAATAATTTTTAGTAATTAATTTTATCTAAGATTTTATTTTAGTAGGCGATCGACCTCCACTAAAAGTTTCAGTTAGGTCAAACCATTAACATGAACCTACTCAATATTTTTAACTAATGAATGATCAGATCTGAAGATGGCTCGATCAATCCAACCATCATCAAATAGTACAATAGTTATTATATGATGAATGATAATTTCATCATTTAGAGAGAATACCAGACGAATGGCATCTGTAATGTCAATCAGAAATAATGGACCCATTATCATTCACCTTAATGGGAGGCTATGATCTAGTTATCCCCATAACTAACTCATTTTAAGGATCTAATAATTTAGAGAATTTAATAATTAGTTTCAAGAAGAGATGAGAAGAGATCAACCGGTAAACCACAATCCTCCTACTGACTTCACCAAGTCATTGAATTCGATTAAGATCATACTGATTAAACTAGCACCTAGATAAATCACACTGATCAATCTTAATGACATTCATCAACTCAAATCACTTAGCGATCTAATCAAGACATAGTCCATCAAATTGGCCAAGTGAGATCGATGGGGATCTGCTAAGCTTGCCTTGGACACCATCGAAATGGTCAGGTAAGCCACTCCTAATTAAAAACCACCGATCGAAATGTCGAACTTATCTTAGACACCAATTGGTTAATTAGTTTTGATTTGACCAACCTAATGATTTGGGTTCAACCACTGAGCCATAATTAAGGTTTATTTGGTCTAATCAAATACATGAACTTGATCATCTACAACTATTGTATTGGTTCAAGAGAAACTCTGATTTTAATCTAATTCAATATTTGGTTAGATTTAATCAATTTCTCTAGTTAGCCCCTTAACTCTTTGATTCTAACTTTAGGTCTAACGCAATTAAGAGGACCTAATCTAAGCTAACCAATGCCCCCATGTTTTATGCGAATGTCATTAGATCTTAAATCATAATTCTAGATCTAATCGATTCTATACTTAATTCTCAATTAAGTTTTCCATCAATATGGTTAAGGTTTTGAAAATAATTTTTACATGTAAATCATAAAATCTTTTAGATCAAATTTAATTTTTTTATGATTTTAAATCAAAATAATTTTGATTAAATAAGATTAGATCTAACTAACTTCTTCGTAACTTGCATCACATACAACAACACTTAGGATTTCAAGATCTAGAATTTTGCAAGAAAGAAAGTTTTCTCCTTTCACGTTCTTCTTCATGGGATCTAATCACATGGCACCCCTATATGTCATAAGAGCAGTCTATCGAATGGGAAGAGAGGGCTTTTAAATCCTTCTTGCTTCTATGATCAGACGGCCTAGTGATCAACCCAATCCAAGTACTTGCTAATCAGATCGTCTAATCTAATCACATATCATATATGTATGAATTTAGATCTAATCTAAATTATATTAGATCTGATTATAATCTTAAATCATATCTAAATTAGTTCATAAATATCATATATATAATATAAAATCAGATTTTATCAAATATCAGCACAAACTAGGATAACCTTTTCACTGTAAGGGATAAACCCTACAGCAGGACAATCTTATATCAGTTTATACAATCAACCATTAATTAAATTTAGATCAAAATATCACATATCAGATCTAAATAAAATTAAAATTCAGATTTAATATGCACATAAATCATGTCATAACGAATCTGGCTCTAATACCACTGTTGGGATGCGTAGACGATTTCATGCATGTATTTCAAAATTTTTTTAAAAAAATTATAGCAAAAGAAAACTAGATTAATCAAATTAATCTAATATATATATGATCTAATCATCAAATCAACCTACTTTAGGATCTATGACATATTATGTTGTATATAAAATCTGAAATAATCCGAAGATAAAATCAGCATGCATGCATATGAGCAGTAGATCACATCTACTTCTAATATGAGTTCAGAACTCCATACCTGATCATGGGTCGATAATCTTCACTGCTAAGAGACATAATGGAGAGAATTCTTGCTTGTTGCTCATAGCCATACATGCGTCCAGCCTTAATGAGAAATCCACTCGAAGCCCAAATCTGATCAATATTCTCAGGAGTGCTAGCTCATGCGAAGACTTTCTTCTTGGCTGATCTAGATTCTTTCTTCAAATCTCTGAAATCTTTTCAGAGATTGAATATAGACTTCTAGAGGAGATGAAGAGGTAGAAGAAAGATGGAAAAAAATAATTTTCTTCTAATTTATGTCCTTCTCCCAAACCCTTAGAACCAAAAATCTGAAATTTAAGTTTTTACTCACACCCCAAGAGAGAGGACCCTCCTCTCTATTTTTTGTATCATGAACTATGCTCAAATTTTTACCATGTGAAGAGCTCTCTTCTAGTATCTTATATACATAAAAGAAACCACAAAAACCCCTTTTATAGGCATATAAGGAGGTGGGGTGAAGAGTCCTAATGATCCTAGACTCTTATAGGATTCTGCCTCCCTTCATAATTCTACATCCAAAATATGCCAAAAAAATATGGGACACCCCTTCTCATATTTTTTAATAGTAAATCAATTCTCCAACTAATTTTTTACAAATAATCTCCTCAAAATATCTCACATATAAGGAGAAAAAAAATTATTGGCATGGAGAGGTTGATCTGGACGAGAATAGATTCTCTTAATAAGGAATATTTTGAAATCTAATTTTAAAATCTTTCTTTCATCAAAATTAAATCATATTTGGATATGAGATAGATAAGAGAAATAATTCTTTGGTATAAAAAAATATCATATAAAATAATTTTGTGTGTGGAGATATATGATGTGCTGAGTTGGCGCAGGGAGAAGAGTCCCATTCCAATAAGGACTCTAAGTTTCCTTATTTAAATCCAAACCAAATCACATCTGATTTAGCCCAAATAAAATATATGAAATCAAATCTAATTAGGTTCATAAATTTTTAATCAAATTATAATCAAATTAAGAATTGATTGAATCAAAGTTCTGATCAAATCAGAAATAATTCTCCCTTAGCGATTAGAGCGATTAGATCATCTTATAATCTAATCGGGTCAAACCTAATTGAATTAAATTTAATTAGATTTTATTTAATCCTCTTTACTCAATCAAATTGAGATAATCAGTAATCTAATTACTAATTAATTTTTTATTAATTTATTAACACTTGATAAATTAATTTATTGCAACTTTTGTATAAGATTAACCATCAATCAAATTGATGATTTAGCCCTTGAATAATTTTCAATCGTTGATCAGCCACATGATCAATTAGAAACTTCTTTTGAGTGTGACCTCATAGGTTCGAATCTAAGTTGGTAGCATAAGAACACCTTTCTGAACCAATCGATATAACCATCTAGCAATGATGATCCGATGTCTGGATAGGTCAAATGATAGCGAAGCAACATTCAAGAACCTATTGGCATATGGTTACCGTATAATTCATCCCTTTGATCCTAATGCTCGAGGATGACCTAAGATTTAACTGTCAATCATAGATAAGTCATCCACATTGTATTTCAATCTTTTTCAAATCCACATATGGATTATCTGAGCCCAGATTTTACTAAATTAAAATACACTGATGCATATCTCCTACTAATTCAGAGAGGTCAATCTCATCTTGACTCACGCATCGACTTGACAAGTACTTGACTATACCCAAAAATCTTTCATCACTAAATTAAAAACTCAATTAGTCCGATACCAAAGTACAGTGAGTTGCTTGCAAGTCACCGTGGTGATCTCAGGTCGGAGGGATACTTATATCCATACCCTTCACGAGCTATCTTTGACAGCAGAGTGCTTCGTAGTTGGTCACGTTCAGTGATGATGTACTCCTACATCTCACCTACATGCCATACCAGTATCTCCATACCATTTGGTTATGAGGACAACCAACACATATGGCACACAACGACCTACACTTGATATCACTATCATCCTAGTAATACCGTATCGTTTGGTCGCAAACCAATTTAAGGACTATGTGATAAATCCTCCTTTATTGATCAAAGTAGTCTTAAGGACTTCATCACAACATAGGAGTTCGTTAGAAGATATAACCTTGTGATAAAAAAATATCAAATAACTTTTTTTATTTATCAATTTATATATATTTATAATTAGCACAATCGTCAAACGATTGACTTTAGGACATAATTTCCAACATACACTCCTACTCCTACAGTGAACCTATTGCAGCCAACAAACACCACAAGGCTCTGAATGGTTAGGAACCATGTTTATATATTGTCAAACTATAGTAACTCTATTGTGAGCAGTCGAGGTATCGTAGGTCAAAGAACTACTCACATAACTACAGCATTAAGATAGTCACTGATGAGTAAGTAAACATCTAAGTAACTTCTCATTCTTGATCATGCTCAACACTATTATTTTCTAACAACCACCTACACTCTCGCTTCAGTATCCCCACACTGTAGACTTAAAATCCGTCTATCCGAAAGAAAAATGATCCATACACTGATTTTGATAGATCAATCACCATCCCTGTGATGATTCAACGATCAAAAGTAATTCAAGAGTTAATCTATAATGATACATATCTCAAATTCTCAACTCTTAAGAATATATGTCATTGACCATTAACTTCTTGGATGATTTTAGGACACATGACTCTAGAATGAAAATAATTGCCCATATTATTAATTTCAATAAGTCAAGTACAAAAATATGTCCTAAATTTAATATAATGTGTCACCCAATATTAACTTTCTAGGTCATACATCCAACAATCTCTCACTTGATCTAAAGTCAATTGACCACAAACCTAAGTCCCATCTTCTCAAGATAGACTTCAATCTTTAGCTGGCTAAATGGCTCAGTCAGTAGATCCACTTTATTTTTTCATGGGATCTACTCTCTTCATCTTAAAATCTTTCATGTTTAGGTAGTTACGTATTATTTGAAGTCACTGTTGGAAAAGGTGCAGGATTTTATGCATGAATTTTAAAATAATTTTGAAATATAATGCAGCAGAATATGTAAATTAAATAATTTAATATACAAACGCATATAATCAGATTACTAAACCCTACAATTAGGATCTATAATATGTCATATTATATTTATAAATCAGAAAATAAAAGTTTTGATATTGATCAAATCAATACCCTAGATCTAAAGCAGTTTTAGATTTAAAATCTAGATCACATCTAGATAAGAGAAGAGATCAGATCTCTTACCTTCATACGGGTCAGAAACTCAATGGTTGATTTTTTTTATTATCTTTGGAGCCGCACACGCGTCCGACCTCTACAGGTGATCCACACGAGGCTGCAATAAAATCAAAAGTTCATCGAACAAAGATCCGCTCGAAGTGCTAGCTTCTTGCAGATCCCTCCGGATGGTTAATCTAAAAAAATATTCTTCGGATCTCTTGGACATTCCATGAGATGAAGAATATGAGGAGAAATGAGGAAGAAGTCAAACCTTTTGACCTTCCTAAAATCAGAAATAAAATATAATAGAAAAGATCCTAAGAGAAGAAAGTTCTTTTTTTTCAGGTCATCAACGATTGATGTCTTGAGAACATCTCTATGCTAGGACATGAGGAGACCTTCTTCTCTAGATATTTTCCAAACTTTCAGATCTTATGATATCTGATTTTTCTCATAGAAAAATCTCATGATTGATGGAGAAGATGGGTTCTAAAATAAACCTTAAGAGAAGACCTTCTTTTTTTCTTCTTCTCGTATCAGAACATGATCAGATCATGTCTAAAATTAGATCACCATGCCCCAACTCATTGGAGCATGAATCCACCATACCATCCCTTTTTCTCTCTCAAATTTTTATCATATAAAAATATAAAATAAAGAGAGAATAATCTGAAAAAAGAATAATAAAAGAAAAAAATCTTCTCTCTTACCTTTCTTTCTCTTCAAGATATCAACTTTTGATCTCTTGATAGAAGACTCTTCTCCAAAGATATTGGTGCCTCAAACCACCCATGCCATTCTCTTTCTCCTTTGATTTTTCTATCAATAATCCAATGATTTTTGACTCCTTATTTTTATCATATGGGGCGACAGCTTTATATAAGGTAGACTAGGTCATAAGACCTAGTCTAACAAAAAGTCTATAGGGTATCCAACTCTTGGATGCCCCTTGCCTTTTAATTTTCATGGAGAGCCTGATAACAAGTACAAAAGGGTGACAAAAAAGAAAGGATAAGCATGGAGGAAGTTGGCGCATGAGAGGAGGGAAGAGTTCTTGTGAAGAGGGACTCTTTCAAAAAAGAAATGAACCTAAACCACTTTTCATAATAAACCATATTACTTTTCATATTGAACCAAATCAAATCTGATCCAAATCTCTAGAATAAGTGGTGTGAGATTACTTTCCTTAGATATGGATATCACATAAAAATTATCTGAAATTAAATATGTGACGTAGGCTTGGAGTTTCTTAGGTGGCGCAAGATAAGAGATGGAATCCTAATCTAACTAGGATTCTTATGTAGACTAGGTCAAGCTCTTTGAACCCAATCTAAATTAATTAAAACCTAATTAATAGTGATCCTAGTCCAACTAGGAGTCCAATTAAATCAGATTAAATCATATTTAATTTTGATTTAAATCCTAACTTAATTAAGAATTAGGTGCATACAAGTCCTAGTCAAACAAGGACTTGTTCTCCCTTGCAATTGGCTTATCCAATAAACTAATTAAACTTAATCCAATTAAATCTAAACTAATTCTAATTGAATTAAATTCAATTAGACTTGATCTCAGCCCAATTACTTAATCAGATTGAGCCTATTAGCAATCCAATTGCTAATTGATCCTCCTACAATACTTGTATTAGGTCAAACATCAATCACATTGATCGTTTAACCTTAGAATGATTCTCAATCATCGATTAACCATCTGATTAGGTTACAACCTCTTATGTGTGTGACCTTATAGGTTCAAACCTAAGCTGATAGTATAGAAACTAATTTCTGTACCAGTCGAAGTAACCATCTAGCAATAGTTCCCGACGTCCAGATAGGTCGAATGTATGCAAAGCAACATTCTAAGAACCCTGACCCATGGTTACCGTATAATTTATCTTTTTGATCAATAATACTCAAGATGACTTCGAGTATGCTGTCAATCACTCATATAAGTCATCTCTATTATGTTTCAAAATTTTACAAATCTCGTGGCTCCTCATGAGGATTACCTAGGCCTAGATTTTGCTAAATTGAAACACAGCGAGACATTTTCTTTCTGAAGTTAATTAGGAGTGGTCAATCCCATCTTGACTCACACACCGACTTCACAAGTATTTGACTGTACCCAATAATCTTTCGAACCTATATTAAAAATACAGGCAGTCCGACACCAAAGCACAGTGAGTTGCTTGCAAGTCACCATGATGATCTCAGGTCGGAGGGACACTTATACCCATTGGCCTTAGCTAACTACTCTTGACAATAGAGTATTACATTGATCACGTTCAATGTAGATGTACTCCTATATCTCATCTGGATGTCATACCAGTATCTCCACACCACTTGATTACAAGGACAACCAACGCATATGGCATACAGCAACCTACACTTGATAAGTTATCGTCCTTGTTAATAACTTATCATTTGGTCATGAATAATTTAAGAACCATCTGATAAATCTTCCTTTATCGATTGATTATGGTTTTAAGAACTTTATTATAATTTAGGAGTTCATTTAAGAAAGATAGAACTTTTATGATGAACCTGCCAAATAACTATTATTATTAGATAATTTATATACTAATTCCAATCATCTACCACTTAGATGATTGACTTTAGGATACATTTTTCAACAATCACTTTTTCATGTGCTTGGTATTATGGTGAAACCCATGCTCCGTTAGCTAAGGGCTATGGTGCCGGTATTATCGCTATGATGACATCTCATGATATCAAATTACAACAAAGTTATTTAGACCAGAAGACTTTATCTAGCACCTATGGAAATGGTGACTAACTCAACTTTCATGAGACCTGCAATGATTGATTATTTGAAACTCTTCCAATCTACTAATTCCTACATTGCACACATCTTGATGTAGATTCTCTACCATTAGTGTCAGATGTAAAATATGAATCTATATATCTTTAAACCTGCAACTCAAATCCTATAAAAATCAAGAACAAATCCTTAGTACTTTTCAAGTACTTAAGAATATTCTTCATAGCTATCTAGTGTCGTATATTTGAATTCGATTGATATCTACTTATAATACTCACAGCAAGATTATATCAAGTCGAGTACATAGCATGATATTCATAAGGCTCTCTATAGTCAAAGCATAGGAGATTTAGCTCATATACTTGTATTTGGATACATAACACATGAGCTAAATCTCCTCAAATGTGTTTGGATACATCTTCTTGGAGAGATATATGCCTTGTCTAAGGGGTAAAAATCTTCTTTTTGAGTTTCCATGCTGAACCTCTTCAACACTTCCTTTATGTACTTTTCCTATGAAAGGCCTAGCATCCTTTTAGATCTGTCTCTACATACCTTTATCCCAAAGATATAAAATACTTTCCAAGATTTTTTATAGAAAATTTCTTAGACAACTGTATTTTAACCAAAGTCAGTATTGGAACATC
This sequence comes from Elaeis guineensis, assembly GCF_000442705.2. Lineage (NCBI taxonomy): Eukaryota > Viridiplantae > Streptophyta > Magnoliopsida > Arecales > Arecaceae > Elaeis > Elaeis guineensis. The sequence continues at coordinate 20,281,435 of NC_026007.2, read as the reverse complement.
TTTTCCAATTAGGAGAATCTCATCCTCCCACTGACCCTCTTATAAACATTCTTTAGACACTCGTGTTGCGAAAATTTAGTGCAGGGGCAAAATGGTAATTTTAAAACTTTTTCAAAATTACTATTTTACAGCGAAATTATTAATTAATCTCATTAATTAATACTAATTAACCCTACACTAGGATCTAAATATGACACAATAGTATGCATTTAAATTTGAAATTCAAATTTGAATCAGTAAACCTTTTACAGTCCTGTGTTCAGAACACATCACCTTTTGCGGGTAGTCGATCACCGCAATCTGATCACCGTCGGGGGGCTCTGATCGTCACATCATAGCCATACAAATATCTGGCCTCTATGGATCATCCACACGAAGCTCCCGTCTGATCAGCTCCTCACGAATGCTAGTTCGTGATTTCATCCTTTTGATGGCAGATGTTGATCGAACTCCTTCAATCGATGTGTGCTGACTTCTCAGATGCTCTGGATCATCTGCACAGTTGCTTGAGAGGCTGATGGATCTCTCCATAAAATTTGGTGGACTCACGACACTCGTGGCACACCAATCTCACTTCCCGAACCCTAGGTAGAAACCCTAGGGTACACACCAAAAACCCAGCGCCCAATTTTCTCTCTTTTTTTTCTTTTTCTCTCGGAAGGTTTTGGACCTTCACCTTGCGCAGAAGCCTTCCTCACATCCCAAAGTTTTTCTCCTAAAATTTTTATGCACGTCCCACCTTTCTCCTCTTTTTAAAACAACGTCGAACGTATCTTATCCGCGTGAGAGGATAAAGACAAGAGGTTACACATTTGAATTCAAATCAAATTTGAATTCAAACAAAAACCAACTTATCCCTATCCTTTTGGGCATGAGAAGAGAAGGGGCATAGCTCTTTGTGCGTGAAAAATGTTTCACGAGAAACCTTTTCTCGTGTAAGTAATGTGGCGCACAAAATGGATAAGGATGAAAGGGCAAGTGATAAGTTATCCATTCAAATTCAAACATGCTTTGAATTTGAATGGCTAACTAATTATTTTATCCATCCATATGGCGCACAAATGAGGGTGTGGGGAAGGGTTTTGCGTGAGAAAAATTTCATGAGAAGTTTCTTCTCATGAATTCAAATGGGTGCAAGGAAGTTGGGTGTCGCAGGGAATTTAAAACAAGGTGGTTTGATTCAAATTGAGCCAACCTAGTTTAAAATAGGTCAGATTAAACCCAACATAATTAGACTTAATTAGGCTCAATAAAATCCTAATCAAATCAGGAATTAACTAAATCTAATCCCTGATCAAATCAGGGACTAAACCACCTTAGCGATTAGGTCAACATTTAACCTAATCGGGTCAATCCAAACTGAATCCAATTCAATTGGACTTGATCCAAAAATAATTACTCAATCAAATTGAGCTAATTAGTGATTAAATCACTAATTAAACCTCTCATAAATATTGAGTCCAAATTCGATGGGCAATCAGGCATCAGAGACCATCGATATGAAACCCTGATCAAAGAGTTCAAATTTTAAATTTGAAATTTGAAATTCAAAATTTTGACCCCGATACCCAAAATATGTGGAACTCATGATTAGAGAATCCTAATTATCAATCATAGAGTCCCAGATAGATAAGACTCATAATCAGCCATCAGATCAGAAAGGAACCTCTAATGTGTGTGACCCCGCAGGTTCGAACCTAAGCCGGTAGCACAGGAACCAATTCCTGTACTAATCGAAGTGACCATCTAGCAATGGTACCCGACGATCGGATAGGTCGAATAATCGCAATCGCAACATTCAGAACCTACATGAATATGGTTACCATATAATTCATCCCTTTTGACCCCTGTGTTTAGGACGACTCAGGGTTAAACTGTCAACCCTGATGAGATCATCCGAATCGTGCTCAACTCAATTAGTCCTGTGACTCCTCACTAGGACTATCCTGGCCAAGATTTTGCTAAATTAAAACACAATTGTACACAGCTCCTAAACTGGAGTGGTCAATCCCATCTTGACACATGCACCGACAAGTCAAGTACTTGACTACACCCAGCAGCCTTCCGTCACTGAATTAGAAATTCAGGTAGTTCAGTGCCTAAGTGCAGTGAGTTGCTTGCAAGTCACCGTGGCGGTCTCAGGTCAGAGGGATATTTATACCCATATCCCATCGGAGCAAATCTTGACAGCAGAAATAGCTCCGGAGTTGGTCACGTTCAGTGCAGATGTACCATTACATCTCACCTGTATGCCATAGGAGTGTCTCCACACTCTTTGGTTATGAGGACAACCAACCCATATGGCACACAACGACCTAAGCTCGATAAACGTTGTCATCCTTGGTAACAATGTATCATTTGGTCGCGAACATGTTTAAGGACTAAGCGACAAATCCTCCTTTGTCGAGTCTAAATAGTCCTAAGGACTTCACCACAACACAGGAGTTCATTAGAAGATGAAACATTTATGATGAAAAAATATCAAAATAACTTTTATTTATTTATAATTCATGTACTAATACAAAAAAGAGCACAACCGTCAACAGACTGACGATTGGCTTTGGGACACTGTTCCCAACAATCTCCCACTTGGCCTAAAGCCTATCGGTGCAGTATCTAATACCCATTTTCGACTTGTAGTCGTTGAACTCCTTCACCGTAATGGCTTTAGTGAATGCGTCGGCCAGGTTCTCCTTCCCATCGATCTTCTGAAGGTTGACGTCACCTCGATCCACGATCTTTCAGATGAGATGGTAGCGGCGCATGTTGCTCCTAAATTGATTTTGATGATTACAAAGCAGATTGAAGAGATACAAATAATTTTAAAATAAAAAAGTCCTTATGCTCTTCAAGGGCAAAATCATAATTTCACTAAAATCCTGATTTGATAGTACCATTTGGTAGAACAAATGATTTGAAATCTATTGGTGAAAATTTTATTGTGTTTGGACTTATATTTTTGAAGTTATGAAGGTTTGAAGTGCATGAGTCGACTCATGAGTCAACTCATGGCACTATGAGCTGATTGGCACGCAAAAAAAATTTCCATGGCACGCTGGATTTTTGACTTGGCACGACCTGTGAGTCGACTCATGAGTCGACCCACAAGGCATGAGTCGACTCATGAGTCGACCTCTGCTGATTTGAGCCGAAAAATCCAGAAATCAGACCTTCTGGTCTGTGCAACAGAAGTCGACTCATGAGTCGACTCCTGATGCATGAGTCGACTCATGAGTCGACCCCTGCGACGGAAAATATCAGCAACGGCTATTTTTTTGCCCATTTTAATTGCCATTTATGCTACCTAAAATTGCTCTAACGGCTCTTTATCTACCTAAATTATTTTCTCTTGCTTCTAATGCTACAAAATGCTTAAAATGGTGAAAAAAATTGCAGATTAAATAGCGGATCAAACGTGAAATCAAAAAAGAGAAGAATAGAAGAGAGGATCCGAAATTTACACGAAAAAGCCTGAGATCAACGAAAAATCCAAAAAGAAAAAAAGAGAGGATCCACAATATACCAGAGAGATTGTGAAAGAGAAAAGCAAGAGCTTTCAAGGAGAGAATTCTTCACGCCTATTGTTTCAACCTTGATCTAGAGATCGTTCAAAGCTTTCAAGAGATCTTCAATCAACAATCAACCTCTTCTCAAGCATTCAAGCATTCATCCACTTTGAGAAAATCCGAAAAAAAAGGGATTCTTCATTTGAGTAAAGCTTTTATTGTTATATTCGCTCATTTAAGGAGCTGTTATTGTATTAATTTGTGCTCTAAATTTTCTTACTCTTTGTGAGTTTTTGTTCTTGTTTTTGAAGGATTTTCAAAACAAGGAAAGGTTGATCCGAACCTGAAATCGAAGTGTTTTGGGTTTACTTGTACCCGAAAAACAAGTGATCTAGCTTGGGATAGCTAGTGTCGGAGTTTCCGACGTTTTGTATTCGGGTTGAATACAAAGGATAGTGGATTGAAATTCCCAAGTAGGATCTTGGGGAGTGGATGTAGGTGCAAGGTTAGCACCGAACCACTATAAATCCTTGTGTTTGTGGTGTGCTTTATCGCTTCACTTTATTTCTTTATTATATTCTTGCATTCCTGCTTTAGGTAATTAATATTGAATTAAAATCTTTGTTTTTGTTCTTCATAAGTAATCTGTTGGGCTTAAAATTTTTAGAAACCCAATTCACCCCCCTCTCTTGGGTTGCATAGCTGGGCAACAAGTGGTATCAGAGCCGGTGCTCTAGCCCTTCTTTGATCTAATAATCAAAGAGCCAAAGATCTATGGCAACCCATGTTGGTACTTCTCTAGCCGAGGGGCAATCAACAAACCGACCTCCACTTTTCAATGGGTCTAATTACACCTATTGGAAAGCTCGGATGAAGATTTTCATACAAGCACTCGACTATGATATGTGGAGTATCATAGTGAATGGTCCTCACACACCCACCAAGATTATAGATGGTGAGGAGTCAACCAAACCCGAGAAAGAATGGGATGAGGTTGACAAGAAATTAGCACAATTAAATGCCAAAGCCATGAATGTTCTTTATTGTGCACTAGATGCTAGTGAATTCAATCGCATTTTTACTTGTGCATCTGCTAAAGAAATATGGGATAGGTTAGAAGTCACCCATGAGGGAACAAATCAAGTAAAAGAGTCTAAAATAAACATGCTTGTACATAAATATGAATTGTTCAAAATAGAGCATGATGAATCCATAACTGCTATGTTTACTCGTTTTACTGATATAATCAATGGTTTAAAGAGTCTTGGCAAATCTTATACTAACAGTGAACTTGTAAGGAAGATTCTCAGATCACTGCCAAGAACTTGGGAAGCCAAGGTGACTGCCATCCAAGAAGCAAAGGACTTAAACACTCTACCTCTAGAAGAGCTTCTTGGATCTTTGATGACTCATGAACTTAGCATGAAGCAACATCAAGAGGATGAAGTCAAAAAGAAAAGAACCATTGCCCTCAAATCCACAACTTCGCCTGATTATGAAACGGATGAATCTGAAGATGAAGAACAGGATGAAGAGATGGCTCTCATCACCCGAAAATTTAAGAAGTTTCTAAGAAAAAGGAAACAGGGGATGAGAAAGAAATTCACAAAAGGGGATCAAAGTAAAGAAAAGAAGAAAGATCAACCCCCTATATGCTATGAGTGCAAGAAGCCAGGATATTTCAGATCCGAATGTCCACAATTGAAGAAAGGTCCAAAGAAGTTCAAAAAGAAGGCAATGATGGCGATCTGGAGTGCGAGTGATGACTCAAGCTCCGACAAGGAAACCTCAACAGAACAAGCCAACCTGTGCCTGATGGCACATGAAAATGAGGTAACTTCTGAATCCACTAGTGAATTTACTTTTGAAGAATTGCATGAAGCAATCTATGATTCAATTGATGAATTAAAGAAACTAGGGAAGAAAAACAAAGAGCTAAAATTGAAAAATCAGTCCTTAGTGAAACAAGCTGAAAATCTTTCAATTGAAAAATTCACCTTGATTCAAGAAAATCAAAACTTAAAGCATGAAATGAACAAGCTGAAGTCTATAGTAGATAAGTTCACCTTAAGTTCAAACAAACTAAATATGATCCTTGAAAATCAGAAAGCTATATATGATAAGGCTGGACTTGGTTATAAACCCCTGAAGAAACAAAAATTTCTGAAGGATATTTATGTAAATTATTCAAGTAACAAGTCTACAAATATTACTTATTTTAAATGTGAAAGAATAGGACATAAATCATACACATGTCTTATTAACAAATATGCAAACACAAAGAAAATATGGGTTCCAAAAGGAACCATTCTGACTAACCTGAAAGGACCCAAGAAAGCTTGGGTACCTAAGACAAAAACGTGACCTTTGCTTGCAGGTGTGTCTAGCATCCCAAGAAGGAAACAGGAAATGGTATCTTGACAGCGGATGCTCGAGACACATGACTGGTGATGAATCACAATTCATCACGCTTGATGCTAAGGATGGAGGGATGGTCACCTTTGGAGATAATGGCAAAGGAAAGATCATCAGGATAGGTAACATTGGTATCACTCCCTCCAAATACATTGAGAATGTTTTATTAGTTAAAGGTTTAAAGCATAACTTACTTAGCATTAGTCAATTCTGTGATAAAGGATATAAAGTAAGTTTTGAATCATCTGTTTGCATTGTGACGAGTCCTATTAATGATGGCATTAAATTTATAGGACATAGGCATGGCAATGTTTATATGGTAGACTTAAATGATTTAACAAAATTAGACATGCAATGCCTAGTTTCCTTAAATGCTAAAATAAATGAGACTAGTTGGCTATGGCATCGTAGACTTGCACACATTAGCATGCATTCTCTCTCAAAATTAATTAAAAAGGATTTAGTTCTCGGTTTGCCAAAATTGAATTTTGAAAAGGATAGAATTTGTGATGCATGCCAATTAGGTAAACAAACTAGAGTATCATTTAAATCCAAAAATACTGTTTCAACTTCTAGACCTTTAGAGCTCTTACATATGGATTTGTTTGGACCAACTAGAACCACTAGTCTAGGAGGAAAATGATATGAATTTGTAATAATAGATGATTACTCTCGTTTTACTTGGGTTTTCTTTTTAGCTCACAAAAATGAAACTTTTCAAATTTTCATGAAATTTCATCGAAAAGTCACTAATGAAAAAGGGTTTTCAATTCAAAATATTAGAAGTGATCATGGAACTGAATTTAAAAATCAAGATTTTAAAAATTTTTGTGATGAAAATGAAATTGGCCATAACTTCTCTGCTCTTAGGACACCCCAACAGAATGGGGTAGTAGAAAGGAAAAACAGAACCTTAGAAGAAATGGCCCGTACCATGCTTTGTGAAAGCAACCTTCCAAGATATTTTTGGGCGGAAGCTATTAACACAGCATGTTACATTTTAAATCGTGCTTTAATTAGATAATTTTTAAAGAAAACCCCCTATGAACTTTGGAAAGGAAGAAAACCAAATATTGCATATTTTCATGTTTTTGGTTGCCGATGTTTTGTATTAAATAATGGCAAAGAAAAACTTGATAAATTTGATGCAAAATCAGATGAAGCAATCTTTCTAGGTTACTCCTCCACTAGTAAAACATTTAGAGTGTTCAACAAAAGAACTTTAGTAGTTGAGGAGTCCATACATGTTGTCTTTGATGAATCTAATGATCTTCCTTCAAGGAAGAATGAGGGTGTTGATGATGCAAATCTACTAATAGAAGGTATGAAGGAGATCACTCTGAAAGACTCAGCAACTCCAGAAGACAAGGATCAAGAAGACAAACAAAATGAGAAAGGTGAAGAAATTCAAGAACAACCTCAAGGTACAAATGACTTACCCAAGGAATGGAGGTATGTTCACAACCACCCTAAGGAGTTAATTATCGGTGATCCTATGCATGGGGTAAAAATACGTTCTTCACTTAGAGATGTACTTAATCATTGTGCATTTGTATCTCAACTTAAACCTAAAACTTTTGAAGAAGCTGAAAATGATCATAACTGGATTAATGCTATGCAAGAAGAACTTAATCAATTTGAAAGAAATAATGTTTGGACCTTAGTAACAAGACCTAAAGATTATTCAATAATTGGCACAAAATGGGTCTTTAGAAATAAATTAGATGAGCATGGAAATGTAATTAGAAATAAAGCAAGACTGGTTGCTAAGGGATATAATCAAGAAGAAGGAATTGATTTTGATGAAACCTTTGCACCTGTTGCTAGATTAGAAGCCATTAGACTTCTACTTGCTTATGCTTGCTTTATGAAATTCAAACTATTTCAAATGGATGTTAAAAGTACATTTTTAAATGGATATATTTCTGAAGAAGTATATGTAGAACAACCCCCTGGATTTGAAAATCATGCCTTTCCCAATCATGTCTTTAGATTAAATAAAGCTTTATATGGTCTAAAACAAGCACCTAGAGCATGGTATGAAAGGCTAAGCAAATTTCTACTAAATAATGATTTCTCAAGAGGCAATGTAGATACAACCCTATTTATTAAAAGAAACCAAAATGATATGCTAATTATACAAATTTATGTTGATGACATAATTTTTGGGTCTACTAATGAATCCCTTTGTCAAGACTTTGCTAAGCTTATGCAGGGAGAGTTCGAGATGAGCATGATGGGAGAACTCACCTTCTTCCTCGGACTCCAAATCAAACAATCAAAAGAGGGAATCTCCATCACCCAAAGCAAGTACACCAAGGAACTACTCAAGAGATTTGGAATGGAGAACTGCAAACCAATTGGCACACCAATGAGTCCCTCATGTAAGCTTGACAAAGATGATGAAGGTAAAAGCGTAGACTTAAAATACTATAGAGGTATGATTGGCTCATTATTATATCTAACTGCAAGTAGGCCTGATATCATATTTAGTGTTTGCTTATGTGCTAGATATCAATCTAATCCTAAAGAATCTCATTTGAATGCTGTTAAAAGAATCCTTAGATACTTAAATGGTACACAAACTATAGGGTTATGGTACTCTAAGGACTCACAAATTAATTTGTTAGGATATTCAGATGCTGATTTTGCTGGATGTAAATTAGATAGAAAAAGCACAAGTAGAACTTGCCAATTTCTTGGAGTAAACCTAATCTCATGGTTTAGCAAGAAACAAAATTCGGTGGCACTGTCTACGGCTGAGGCCAAATACATTACAGCCGGAAGTTGTTGTGCTCAAATCTTGTGGATTAAGCAACAACTCGAAGATTTTGGAATCAAACTTAATGAAACACCAATAAGATGTGACAACACAAGTGCCATAAATCTATCTAAAAATCCAATTCAACACTCGAGATCCAAACATATTGAAATAAGACATCATTTCATAAGAGAACATGCTCAAAATAAAAATATAATTCTTGAATATGTTTGCACTGAAAATCAATTAGCCGATATCTTTACAAAAGCCCTTAGTGAGGATAGATTCTGTGAAATTAGGAGAAATCTAGGAATTCTAGATCCATTTGCCTAAAAATTTCTCAATTTCCAAAGAATTGATTAGAGCTCAAGTTTCAACATCTATCCTGATCCCAAAAGCTCAAGTTTATCATTCTAAAAACTTATCATTGAGCAAAATTCCTTCACTCAAAATTTCAAATTTTTCTGGAATTTATTCATATTTTTCCTGATTTTCTGAACTTCATGAGTCGACCCCCATGAGTCGACTCAATGGCAAACTTGTAAATCCCACAAACTTTCAACGGGTTCATTGTTTTTATAAGGGTTACTGTTTGTGAGACGACTCATCTTCCCATCGTCTTCCTTCCGAAAGCCGTCCTTTCCAACTCTTTTTTGCTCCAAATCCAAGGATTTATCTCGAGGCAATTCTCCCTCCTACTCTCCACCAAAAATTGCCTCCTTGGAAAAGAGATTTCTCGTGCTTTCTCGCTTTGCTTGGCGCGGTTGGAACGTGCCCTAGCACTTCACCGAACTACCAAAATCTACTTCTTTTCTCCACTAAAATTCCTCTTTACTCTCTTGTGATCCCTCCTCCTCTAAATTCAAGTCTTCTTGTCTGCTACTTTATTGGATATGGCTCCAAAGATGAAACTTCCCCAAAGAAGGAAATCAATCCGTGAGCCTGAAGATATTGTCCGAAAGAAAAGGCATGCTCAGTCTTCAACTGCTCCCACTTCAGTTTCAGTACCTGCTCAAGGTCCCTCTCAATCCTCCATAAGCCCCAGTGTAAATCCTCTTTCTGATAGAAAAGTAGAAACCGGAAAAAACATAGATTTTCGGTTCTTTGAGAAAGAAGGCTTTACTTTTGCTACCAAGATCAAAAATCAAGGATGGGAACTCTATTGCTCTCTTAAGGAAGTCACCTATGTTGATCTAGTTAGAGAGTTCTACCAGAACCTAAATTATGAAAATGGGTCAGTGACTTCAACTGTCAAGGGGATTGACATATGCTTGGATTCTAGGATATTGGGAGATATACTTCAGTTGCCTAGTGAAGGATACTCATATATGGAACTCCAAATTAAAGAAGAAGGGATCAGAATTATCTTAGGAGAAGCTTTTTCAGGAAATTTAAACAAATTGGAAGCAAAGCTATTATCCATTGAGATGAGGGTCCTGCATCAGATTGTAACAAAACTCTTCTTTCCTAGGAGTGGTAGGCATGATCTACTGTCTGGCAGAGATGTATGTGTCATGTTTCATGTCATCACTCAGACCCCCCTAAACCTCCCTGCACTTATGATAGAGGCCATGAGAGAAACCCTGAACAGATCCAAGGCACACTTGCCTTATGGTATGGCCCTTACTAGAGTATTTAGGAGATTTGGAGTTAGCTGTGAGGGGGAGACACCTACCAAGCTCTCACATGTGGACACTTTCAACCAACACAGCCTGCACCGAATGGGAATTACAAAGACTGTTGGTGGTTGGATCAAGGGCTCTGAAGAAAGAGCTGAGGAGAGAGCTGAGGAAAGAGCTGAAGACAGAACTGAAGGCAGAGTAGAAGAAGAAGGTCCATCTTCTCCTGTACATGACTTCAGGGCAGCTTCACCAGATACCCAGTTCATTCCTGATACTGAGGCTGGCCCTTCTGAGTTTACTAGGATGCCCACACCAGTGTATCAGCCAGAGAGCAGAGCACCTCATTCAGAGTTCAGACTGGCTGACGATCAGATCGAGCATATTTCTCAGCGTGTGGCTTCTTTGCTGTCTAGCCAGTGGAGTAGTACTTCTTTTGCACCTGGAGCTACCTCTTCTGATCAGACCATTACTCCCCACATCTCCACAGTGTTTCAGATGATTTCAGATCAGTCCGTCAGGATACAGCAGCTTGAGGACACAGTCTGGAGACTGACTGGCAGAGTTCTTGACTTGCAGGGACAAGTCCTTGCATTGGCCCATCCCCAGCCACAGGAGTCTACCATTGAGGTCACAGACCTCACTGCAGAGGCTGGCAGGCTCAGAGGAGCACTAGAAGGTGGATATGAATTACTGAGGAAAGAGATCTGAGGATCGAGTGAGCATGCTACCACCCAGTTCACTGCTCTACTTCAATCTGTTTCCAGAGCACTGAACGTACTTGATTCTATTAGACTCACCCTTTCTGTTCAGTCCCTAGCATCTCAGCGTTCTCAGCCACCCAGTTCATCTCGTTCTCCTGCTCGTGCCAGAGGCAGACGGGGTAGAGGACGCACTTCTGATCTATCATCTCCTCACCCTATATCTGATGACTCCGATCATTGACTTATCTTGATCTTTACTAGGTCCTAGGAGTTAGTATCTTGTTCTAGGATCTATACCTTGGGGCCATGTATTGACAATTAGCTGGTTGAATTTTATTTTTAAGAACTATGTATTGAAACAATTATGATATTAAAGGAATCATCTTTTACCTATATTTCTACCTCTTTGTAATGATCATATTTTGGTTATATATTTTCTTCTTGTTGAAATATTGTCTTCTCCGTGTTGTTGTTTGCTGTTGATAATTGCTATATTAAGGGGGAGCAAACATCTGTGAAAAACTCTAAAGGGGAAGAAATTAAAGAAAGTTTCAGAAAAAGGAAGAGTTAACTATGTTTGATGATGTCAAAAAAGGGGGAGAAATTAAACAAAAACAAAAATTGAAATTAAAAAAAAAAAAAAACAAAACCCTAAATTATGAGAAAAAGGGGGAGAAATTAAACAAAAATAAAGATTGGAAGATTAAACTAAACTGGAGAAATTAAACAAAAACAAAGATTGGAAGATTAAACCAAACTGGAGAAATTAAAGAAAAACAAGAATTGAAAGATTAAACCAAACTTAAGAAATTAAACAAAAATTGGAAGATTAAAAAAAAATATATATTGGGAAACAAATATTGGAGAAAACTTTGAGAAATTTGGTATCGAAATTTGGTATCAGACAGAACTTAAAAGTCATCCATCAAAAGCAAAATCATAAGTACAATGCAAATAAGTTTTTTTTTATATATGCTCTGATATATTTCAAAATTCAAACTTGCTCTGATACATCTTTTGAAATTTTATTCACCTTGATACATCTTAAGAAATTTGTTTTACTCTGATACACCCTATAATTTCTTTTAACTTGCTCTGATACATGATAAAATTTAATCTGATATAGTGTGAAAGTTTCTCTGATATATTATAACATTTGCTCTGATACAGTGTGAAATTTTTCCTGATATATTATAACATTTACTCTGATACATTATAAAATCTTTTCTGATAACATTGTAAAAAAAATTATTTTTCTTGCTCTGATACATTGCAAAATTTATTTCTCTTCTCTTACTCTGATATATCTTGAACTCAAAATGATCTAATACCCTTTTCAAATCTTTAAGAAAATGGACAAACTATTTTTGCATTTATATTACATGCCAAAAGAATCATACTCTTTTCAAGCATATACACCTATAATGGATTCTTTTGAAATTAATGCATTAACATAAATATTTTTGTTCAAATATTTTGTCATCATCAAAAAGGGGGAGATTGTTGCTCCTAGATTGATTTTGATGATTACAAAGCAGATTGAAGGGATATAAATAATTTTAAAATGAAAAAGTCCTTATGCTCTTCAAGGGCAAAATCATAATTTTATTAAAATCCTGATTTGATAGTACCATTTGGTAGAACAAATGATTTGAAATCTATTGATAAAAATTTCATTGTGTTTGGACTTATATTTTTGAAGTTATGAAGGTTTGAAGTGCATGAGTCGACTCATGAGTCAACTCATGGCACTATGAGCTGATTGGCACGCAAAAAAAATTCCCATGGCACGCTGGATTTTTGACTTGGCACGACCTGTGAGTCGACTCATGAGTCGACCCACAAGGCATGAGTCGACTCATGAGTCGACCTCTGCTGATTTGAGCCAAAAAATCCAGAAATCAGACCTTCTGGTCTGTGCAACAGAAGTCGACTCATGAGTCGACTCCTGATGCATGAGTCGACTCATGAGTCGACCCCTGCGACGGAAAATGTCAACAACGGCTATTTTTTTGCCCATTTTAATTGCCATTTATGCTACCTAAAATTGCTCTAACGGCTCTTTATCTATCTAAATTGTTTTCTCTTGCTTCTAATGCTACAAAATGCTTAAAATGGTGAAAGAAATTGCAGATTAAATAGCGGATCAAACGTGAAATCAAAAAAGAGAAGAACAGAAGAGAGGATCCGAAATCTGCACGAAAAAGCCTGAGATCAACAAAAAATCCAAAAAGAAAAAAAGAGAGGATCCACAATATACCAGAGAGATTGTGAAAGAGAAAAGCAAGAGCTTTCAAGGAGAGAATTCTTCACGCCTATTGTTTCAACCTTGATCTAAAGATCGTTCAAAGCTTTCAAGAGATCTTCAATCAACAATCAACCTCTTCTCAAGCATTCAAGCATTCATCCACTTTGAGAAAATTCGAAAAAAAAGGGGTTCTTCATTTGAGTAAAGCTTTTATTGTTATATTCGCTCATTTAAGGAGCTGTTATTGTATTAATTTGTACTCTAAATTTTCTTACTCTTTGTGAGTTTTTGTTCTTGTTTTTGGAGGATTTCCAAAACAAAGAAATGTTGATCCGAACCTGAAATCGGAGTGTTTTGAGTTTACTTGTACCCGGGAAACAAGTGATCTAGCTTGGGATAGCTAGTGTCGGAGTTTCTGACGTTTTGTATTCGGGTTGAATACAAAGGATAGTGGATTGAAATTCCCAAGTAGGATCTTGGGGAGTGGATGTAGGTGCAAGGTTAGCACCGAACCACTATAAATCCTTGTGTTTGTGGTGTGCTTTATCGCTTCACTTTATTTCTTTATTATATTCTTGCATTCCTGCTTTAGGTAATTAATATTGAATTAAAATCTTTGTTTTTGTTCTTCATAAGTAATCTGTTGGGCTTAAAATTTTTAGAAACCCAATTCACCCCCCCCCCCCTCTTGGGTTGCATAGCTGGGCAACAGCGCAGAATATGCTTCGTCCGCTGGTGTGCCTTTGGTTCCTTCGCTTGAGCAATGGCTCCAGAGCTGTCGCAGTAGAGCAGAACTGGACCAACAAGGGAGGGTGCTACTCCGAGCTCGGTGATGAATTTCCTCAGCCACACCGCTTCTTTGGCAGCATCTGATGTAGCAATATACTCTGCCTCGCATACTGAATCAGCCACAGTGTGCTGCTTGGAACTCTTCCAGCAGACAGCCCCACCATTAAGGGTAAAAATAAATCCTGACACACTCTTGCTATCATCGCGATCAGACTGGAAACTAGAGTCTGTAAACCCTATAAGTCTCAAGTCCGATTCACCATATATAAGCCACTGGTCCTTAGTATTTCTTAAATACTTCAGGATGGTTTTAACAACCTTCCAGTGATTCTCTCCTGGATCAGATTGGTATCTACTCACTACCCCTAGTGAGTATGCCACATCTGGTCGTGTACATGTCATGGCGTACATGATAGATCCCACTGTCGAAGCATATGGAATCCTACCCATACGCTCTCTCTCTTGAGATGTTGTCGGACAATCCCTCTTCGAGAGAGAAATTCCATAGCCTATCGGTAGATAGCCTTTCTTGGAATTTTCCATGCTGAACCTTTTCAGCATAGTATCAATGTACGTGGACTGGGATAAGCCAAGCAACTTTTTGGATCTATCCCTATAGATCCTCATCCCTAGGATGTAGGAAGCTTCTCCCAGATCCTTCATGGAGAACTGTGACGATAGCCAAATCTTTATTCCCTGTAATGCAGGGACATCATTTCCGATTAAGAGAATGTCATCCACATACAATACAAGAAATACTACTACTGGACCATTAGCCCACTTATAAATGCAGGACTCTTCTCCGTTCTTAACGAAGCCATACGTTTTGATCATCCTATCAAAATGTATGTTCCAACTCTGAGATGCCTGCTTAAGTCCATAAATGGACCTCTGTAGCTTGCACACCTTAGACTCATCTGTGGATGTGAACCCTTCAGGTTGTATCATATACACCTCTTCGTCCAGCTCTCCGTTTAGGAAAGCTGTCTTCACATCCATCTGCCAGATTTCATAGTCCAGATGGGCAGCTATCGCAAGCATAATCTGAATGGATTTGAGCATTGCCACAGGAGAAAACATCTCGTCATAGTCTATACCATAATGTTGACGATATCCCTTGGCAACCAGACGGGCTTTATAGGTCTCCACCTTTCCGTCTGCACCCCTCTTCCTTTTGAAGACCCACTTACACCCTATGGGTTTTACTCCTTCGGGTGGGTCAACCAATGTCCACACATCGTTGACCTTCATGGACTCCATTTCGGATTTTATGGCCTCTAGCCATTTCTCAGAGTCAGGTCTCTACATTGCATCCATGTAGGTGATCGGATCCTCATTATTTTCATCAAGTTCGACAGGATCACCATCCCGGACCAAGAAACCATAGTATCTGTCCGGTTGATGTGGTACTCTACCAAACCGCCTTAAGGATGCATAATCAATGGGCTCCGGATCTGATCTAATCAAATCCGGTTCAGGTTCAGTAACATGTGTCGGTTTTTTCACCTATCGAACTTCGTCAAGTTCGACTTTAGAGGCAACAGTTCCTTCACTAAGGAACTCCTTTTCTAAAAAGATTGCCTTAAGGCTGACAAACACCTTTTGCTCATCAGCAAGGTAGAAATAATACCCTTTGGTCTCCTTTGGGTACCCTATAAAATTACACTTGTCAGACCTAGGTCCAAGCTTGTCTGTAATTAAACGTTTAATATAAGTCGGACACCCCCAAACCCTAAGGTGCGAGAGTACTGGCTTACGTCCTATCCATATCTCATATGGCGTTTTGGCCACAGACTTACTCGAAACTCTATTTAGAAGGTAACAAGCCGATTCGAGCGCATATCCCCAGAGGGAGATCGGCAGACCAGCAAACCCCATCATGGATCGAACCATGTCTAACAGGGTCCGATTCCTCCTTTCAGACACACCATTATGCTGTGCTGTTCCAGGAGGAGTCCACTGAGAGAGAATCCCATTCTCTCCTAGATACGTCAGAAACTCATTGGAAAGGTATTCACCTCCTCGATCAGATCGAAGAGTTTTAATACACTTCCCAGTTTGTTTTTCTACCTCATTTCGGAATAGTTTGAACATTTCAAATGATTCCGACTTATGCTTCATTAAATAGACATACCCATACCTAGATAGGTCGTCTATGAAGGTTATGAAGTAGAAAAATCTACCTCTTGCACTTGAGCTCATGGGTCCACATACATCAGAATGTACCAGTCCTAAGAGTTCACTGGCTCGCTCACCTTTTCCAGTAAAAGGTGACTTGGTCATCTTCCCAAGAAGACAGGACTCACAGGTTGGAAGTGATTCACAATCACTAACTTCAAGAATTCCTTCTTGAGCCAACCTGTTTATCCTGTTCTTATTAATATGACCTAGCCTACAGTGCCAAAGGTAGACTTCTGACACATTATCTATTCTAGAGTATTTGCCGAAGTTTTGAACCACATTAACAGGCTGTGATAGTAAGTAAATTCTATTATTTAATTGTCCAACAAATATTGTAACACCATTCAAAATGATATTGCAAATATTTTTTTTTATTAAAAAATCATAACCGTACATGGCCAAAAGGCCTACAGAAATAATATTTAATAAAAAAAACTGGGACAATAGTGACATTCACTCAGAATTACATTACAAGAATTGATTACAAGACTCATGATTCTTAAAGCTAGAACTAGAACTTTGCTTCCATCTCCAACATTCAGGAACCTCTCGCCTTCATCAAATCTCCTACTGACCTGCAGACCCTGCATCGAATTACAAATATGATCAAGGCTTCCGGTATCCAATACCCAGACAGTAGTATCACAAATCAAAAAGTTGCAAGGAGTTATCATATAATTACCTTGCTTCTTCTTTGGCCTGTTCGGATCCAGGGAGGCAATGTATTGAGGACAGTTCCTCTTCCAATGCCCGTGCTTCTTGCAAAAGAAGCACTCCGCCTAGCTCTGGTCATGCTTGCGCTTCTTGGTCTGACCCTGTGCTACTGTCCCAGCATGAGATTGCACCTTCTTATTTTTCTTCTTCTTGTTCTTCTTCCCCTTCCCAAAGGGTTGACGACGAGAAGAAGACCCTCCCACTACATTCACCGACTCCTTATGGAGTTGGTGATCCTTCTCAAAGTTCTGCAGCAACCCCAACAATCATTGGTAGTTTAATGCAGACTTTGTCATTCGAAAATGAGTAAAGAATGGGAGGAAAGACTTGGGCAAGAAATTAAGGATCGCATCCTTATCGAGCTGCTCGTGCAGAGGAAAGCCCAATTTGCTTAGGCGCTCAATCATCTCGATCATGTACAGTACATGATCAGTGACTGAGGCCCCATCCCTCATCCGAGCATTGAAAATGGCACAACTAGTTTTATGCCTTTCAACGTCGTCAGGCGTGCCAAAGGAGTCGTTCAACATTTGAAGCATCTCCTGTGGCTGGGCATTCTCAAACCTTCGGCTGAACTCGTCATTCATTGCTGCTAGCATAATACATCGAACGGTGGTGCGATCATTGAGCCACTTCAAGTAAGTGTCTCGGATCGCCTTACTAGCATTCGAAGCTGGCTCCTCAGGTGCTGGATCCGTTACTACATAAAGGATCCGCTCATGCTCAAGGATGATTTTCAATTTTCGATACCAGCTATCGAAATTGAGTCCCATGAGCTTGTCATTATCTAATAATGACCGGAGCGACAGGATAGTGGCCATAGCTGCTTAAAGGAAAACGAGACCTCTATTAGTACATAAATTAATACTAAAGACTTGAATTTTAGTCTAAAGTTTTTTTCAATATTTTTACGAACTGGTAGCCTCATCCTCCAATTCGAGGAATTACTTTAATTCCTTAATGGGTACTAGATCCACACAGACTACACACGAGCCCAACTTTGGTTGGTCAACCCATGTGCATCTATGGGTAGGTTCTTAACCAGTTGTTTCTCTAAACAACTTCTAGTAATTGATTTTGCCCCAGAACCTAATCAGTAGGCTTTGGCCTCCACTGAAAAGATTTGGTTAGGTCCAACCATTAACATGACTTAATTTAGTGAATCGGACCAATAAATGATCAGGCCCGACTTTGGCCGGCCAACCTAACCACCAACAGAAAGACTCAATCAAATTATCATATTATGAATAATAATTCCATTAGCCAATGAGCACCAGGCCTTTGGGCCTCCAATGATCATTGAACTAATGGACTCATTATCACTCACTTAATGGGAGGCTATGACTTAGTTATCATTATAACTTAATCATTTTAGGGACCTAATAATTTTGAAGATTTTATTAAAGAATAGTAGAGAAGAAATCATCCAGTCAATTTCAATCCTCTCACTGACTTCACCAAGTCAGATTAAAAAAAGATTTAATTAAAGCTGGCATTAGGAGCACCTAAATCAGTCACACTGATTTACCTAATGACATGGGTGAGTTCTAATCATCAAGTGATCTAATCAAAATCTAACTTACCAGATTGGCCAGGTAAGTGAAATCAGTGGTGGGGATTTGCCATTAACTCGTCAATGATCGAATCAATGCGAGTAGCTCCCGCTTAAGAACCACTGGTCAAAACTGCCGAACTTACCTTAGACACCAACCGGTTCATTAGTTTTAATTTTGATCAACTTAGTAAATAGGGCTCCATCGCGTAGCCATGAATTAAGTCCATCTTGGTCTAGTTAAAGACATGGACCCATTCAACTACAACTATTGAAGTTGAGTCTAGAGTATCCTTGACTTAATCTAATTCAACTTTTGATTAGATTTGACCAATTACTCCATTTAGTCCATTTTTTAAACTAACCTTAGGTCTAACCCAATTATGGACCTAATTCATCTAACCCATTGACCCACAAGTTTATGCAATTGTCTTAGGTCTTAATTCATAATTCTAGACCTACTAGACAATACTTAATTCTTTTAATTAAGTACTTGGGCTGATGGGTCAGGGTTTGGCATTTCGAAAATAATTTTCAAATTTGAAAGATTTTATTTTTTATTCACCAAATGTGTTGACTCATTTCACAAATGGGTCAGCACATTTCATAAACAGCAATTCTATTGCTCATTTCATAACAGAAAATAACTCAAAATAAATCATAAATTTTTTTTTAGATCTAATCTAACACATTCATGATAAATTTCTTAATTAAGTCTTTTCGCTGCTTCATCGGCATGGGATACAATTGCATCGGCACCCCTACCGCCATAGGAGACCCCATCGAATGGGAAGAGAGGGCCTTTAAACCCTACTTTTCTCCTATGACCGGACGGCCATGGCAACCAACCCAATTAGATTACTTGCTACTTGGACCAAGTATATCTAAATATACCAATTTCAAAATTTAAATTTTGAATTTCAAATTTCAAATTTCAAATTTCAAATTTTAAATTTCAAATTTGAGATTTCAACCAAATTTCAAATTTCCAATCTTTGAATTTTAAATTTTGAATTTTGAATTTCAAATTTCAAATTTCAAATTTCAAATTTCAAATTTCAAATTTCAAATTTCAAATTTCAAATTTGAGATTTCAACCAAATTTCAAATTTCAAATTTTGAATTTTGAATTTCAAATTTCAAATTTCAAATTTCAAATTTCAAATTTCAAATTTGAGATTTCAACCAAATTTCAAATTTTGAATTTCAAATTTAAAACTTCTAACAAATTTTAAATTTTAAATTTTAAATTTTAAATCTTTTTAAATTTCAAATTTTGAATTTCAAATTTAAACTTATAGATTACACCTTAATCTACGCATGCATATGTATATCATATTCTAGAACCATGCTCTGATACCATTTGTAGCAAAAATTTAGTGCAGGGGAAAAATGATAATTTTAAAACTTTTTTAAAATTACTATTTTACAGCAGAATTATTAATTAATCTCATTAATTAATACTAATTAACCCTACACTAAGATTTAAATATGATACAACAGCATGCATTTAAATTTGAAATTCAAATTTGAATCAGTAAACCTTTTACAGTCCTGTGTTCAGAACACATCACCTTTTGTGGGTAGTCGATCACCGCAATCTGATCACCATCGGGGGGCTCTGATCATCACATCACAGCCACACAAATATCTGGCCTCTGTGGATCATCCACACGAAGCTCCCATCTGATCAGCTCCTCACGAATGCTAGTTCGTGATTTCACCCTTTTGATGGCAGATATTGATCGAACACCTTCGATCGATGTGTGCCGACTTCTCGAATGCTCTGGATCATTTGCACAGTTGCTTGAGAGGCTGATGGATCTCTCTCTAAAATTTGGTGGACTCACGACACTCGTGGCACACCAATCTCACTTCCCGAACCCTAGGTAGAAACCCTAGGGTACACACCAAAAACCCTGCGCCCAATTTTCTCTCTTTTCTTTCTTTTTCTCTCGGAAGGTTTTGGACCTTCACCTTGTGCAGAAGCCTTCCTCATGCCCCAAAGTTTTTCTCCTAAAATTTCTACGCACGTCCCACCTTTCTCCTCTTTTTAAAACAACGTCGAACGTGTCTTATCCGCATGAGAGGATAAAGACAAGAGGTTACACATTTGAATTCAAATCAAATTTGAATTCAAACGAAAACCAACTTATCCCTATCCTTTTGGGCATGAGAAGAGAAGGGGCATGGATCTTTGTGTGTGAAAATATTTCACGAGAAACCTTTTCTCGTGTAAGTAATGTGGCGCACAAAATGGATAAGGATGAAAGGGCAAGTGATAAGTTATCCATTCAAATTCAAACATGCTTTGAATTTGAATGGCTAACTGATTATTTTATCCATCCATATGGTGCACAAATGAGGGCGTGGGGAAGGGTTTTGCGTGAGAAAAATTTCATGAGAAGTTTCTTCTCGTGAATTCAAATGGGTGCAAGGAAGTTGGGTGTCGCAGGGAATTTAAAACAAGATGGTTTGATTCAAATTGAGCCAACCTAGTTTAAAATAGGTCAAGCATAATTAGACCAGATTAAATCCAATATAATTAGGCTTAATTAAACTCAATAAAATCCTAATCAAATCAAAAATTAACTAAACCTAACCCCTGATCAAATCAGGGACTAAACCACCTTAGCGATTAGGTCAACATTTAACCTAATCGGGTCAATCCAAACTGAATCCAATTCAATTGGACTTGATCCAAAAATAATTACTCAATCAAATTGAGCTAATTAGTGATTAAATCACTAATTAAACCTCTCATAAATATTGAATCCAAATCCGATGGGCAATCAGGCATCAGAGACCATCGATATGAAACCCTGATCAAAGAGTTCAAATTTCAAATTCAAAATTTGAAATTCAAAATTTTGACCCCGGTACCCAAAATGTGTGGAACTCATGATTAGAGAATCCTAATTCTTAATCATAGAGTCCCAGATAGATAAGACTCATAATCAGCCATCAGATCAGAAAGGAACCTCTAATGTGTGTGACCCCGCAGGTTCGAACCTAAGCCGGTAGCACAGGAACCAATTTCTGTACTAATCGAAGTGACCATCTAGCAATGGTACCCGACGATCGGATAGGTCAAATAATTGCAATCGCAACATTCAGAACCTACGTGAATATGGTTACCGTATAATTCATCCCTTTTGACCCCTGTGTTTAGGACGACTCAGGGTTAAACTGTCAACCCTGATGAGATCATCCGAATCGTACTCAACTCAATTAGTCCTGTGACTCCTCACTAGGACTACCCTGGCCAAGGTTTTGCTAAATTGAAACATAACTGTATACAGCTTCTAAACTGGAGTGGTCAATCCCATCTTGACACACGCACCGACAAGTCAAGTACTTGACTACACCCAGCAGCCTTTCGTCACTGAATTAGAAATTCAGGTAGTTCAGTGCCTAAGTGCAGTGAGTTGCTTGCAAGTCACCGTGGCGGTCTCAGGTCGGAGGGACATTTATACCCATATCCCATCGGAGTAAATCTTGACAGCAGAAATAGCTCCGGAGTTGGTCACGTTCAGTGCAAATGTACCATTACATCTCACCTGTATGCCATAGGAGTGTCTCCACACTCTTTGGTTATGAGGACAACCAACCCATATGGCACACAACGACCTATGCTCGATAAACATTATCGTCCTTGGTAACAACGTATCATTTGGTCGCGAACATGTTTAAGGACTAAGCGACAAATCCTCCTTTGTCGAGTCTAAATAGTCCTAAGGACTTCACCACAACACAGGAGTTCATTAGAAGATGAAACATTTGTGATGAAAAAATATCAAAATAACTTTTATTTATTTATAATTCATGTACTAATACAAAAAGGAGCACAACCATCAACAGGCTGACGATTGGCTTTGGGACACTATTCCCAACAACTCGTTCCTGATGTAATCATACACTTTGATTACATCAAATATTCTAACTCTGAGATACTTGTTTTAGTCTATTACAGCTTGCTTATCTTGTGATCTCTATCACTAAAAGTAAGTGAGTGAGTGAGTGTTTTAGTCTATTCAAAAGTAGGAACGGATTTAGAGAGAACCTCATTCAATAAATTAAAGTATATTCCTAAAGAAATAAGGGTTAGTGAGTGAGTGAACCTCATCATGGATCAGACCATATCTAATAGGATCTAATTCCTCCTATATCCATATCTAATTAGTACCTAGAGGAGTCCAATATGAGACTATGCCATTTGTCATGAGATAATTCTAAAATTTTTACTAGGATATTTACATCCTCGATCCAATCGAAGAATCTTAAAAAATTTTTAAATTTATTTTCTACTTCATGTCTAAATTTTTGAAACTTTTTAAAAGGTTTCAGAATTGTCTCATATCGTGAATAATCATCAGTAAAAGTAATGGAGTAGAAATTACCATCTCTGATCTACATATCAAATGAGCCACACACAGCAGTATGTTCTAAGGCAAGTATGTCAACGATCCTCTCTCTATGTTCCACAAATGGTAGTTTGGTCATTTTTTTCTTAAAGACGGGATCCACAAACTAGGTATGACTTAAAATTCACTAAGCTAAAGAGATGATCTATTTTTTAGTTTGTATATTTTGTCCTCTTTAGAATGACCTAACCTGAGGTACCATCTATACTCATGATTTATCTCATCCCTAGATCTCTCAGATCCTACAGCACTTACTATTTGCTCGAATACATTAGAATGCAAATGAATAGATCTGACATACCTTCACAAGATGTGTCACTCTTTTTCTTTAGGCTATTCAGGTAGAAGGATAATTTCTCTCCAAGTGGCTGTCAGCACTGCATTGAAAATATTTTTCCCTACCTGACTCTTCTTTGAGAAG
Source organism: Elaeis guineensis (assembly GCF_000442705.2). Lineage (NCBI taxonomy): Eukaryota > Viridiplantae > Streptophyta > Magnoliopsida > Arecales > Arecaceae > Elaeis > Elaeis guineensis. The sequence continues at coordinate 20,258,101 of NC_026007.2, read as the reverse complement.
ATCCTTCTTTGGCTCATTCTCCCATAGACCTCTTGTTCCAACAGAATCTCTCTTGAAACCAAATGCCATTCTACATCAAGAGTATAGCCCCTTGAACTTTTCAAGGTCCCTTAAGTGATCACCAACATATTCAGCAATTTCTGTAATATGCTATCAGTCTTGTTCATATGGTATTTTATAATAAACTGACCAAATGAACTACTAAGAGACTGTTGCATCAAATACACCTAAGCTCCTTATGCCTAGTCATCTCGAGCTACTCAAGCTCTTCCAAATTCTCAATCATTGACAATCAATGATTATGGACAGACTGGCAAAGCGCAGTTCGACTCTACTCACCATACAACTTTTGTAGGTGAGTTATCAAAGCCCTGAAGTCTTGATGTCCTTATGCAGGGCCTTGAAGCTAAGATATATAACCTAATCAAATTACCATTATCCATCCATTTATCAAGTGCTGAATGTTTCAATGGTTGGACGGTTTGGTAATAGTGGGGAATCCTGATCTTGAATATATCCTAACCTTTTCTAAGTTTAAAACTATTCTGAAGTTTCTAAGGCAGTTGTTTGTAGTTTATTTCGATCAATCGGTTGAACCCTATGATTCGGGCTAAGAGGTTTGTGGTTGAGTTATGAACTGAAGAGAGAAGAGGATTCTAATTAGATGTTTATACTTAATCACTATTTATTCTAGAGACTTTAAAAAATAAATAAAAGCTCCTACTATTTTCTCAAATCTCTCACACTCCTCCATAAAGATGTAGAAACCCGTACGTGACAAGTGTTCCTAGTGAGTACTGCAGTCCTATCAATAAGCCGGTACCTCACCATGTCCGATTATTGGGCTACGCTATACCGATGAGTGGACAACTATTATCCAACGCTTCTCAAGCATGTTGTAGCGATTAGTCTCTAAGTCATGAAGCATCAACATGCCCATTTATTAGCCCAATCTTTAGTTAAGTCTGACCCACCATTTAATGCATAAGCAAAGCCGTCATTAGGTCCCTCACCATATCCAATTACTAGGCCCAACCCCATCTTTATCTAGCAACATCTTATGCTAATAGAATGGTTATGTCTTTCTAGTGCAACTAAACCACTATAACTAGTCGAGAACAATCAACACCAGTAGGATGCCCGCACTCCTACAACGATGGAAGACCTAGAACTTAATATTTATGAGGAGATTTGATTTATGTCTCTTCTACATTGTCATAGATATCTTATGTAAATGACTAGTCTAGTTCAAATCAGCACATTTCATGTCTAACTAATCTGATTTAGGTCAATATATCTCATGTCTGATTAATCTGGTTTAGGTCAGTACATCTCATGTCTGATTAATCTGATTTAATTCAGCACCTCTCATATATGATTAACCTGGTTTAAGTCAACACATCTCATATCTGATTAATCTGGTTTAGTTTGGCACATCTCAAATCTGATTAACCTAGTTTAGGTCAGCACAATCTCACATCTGACCAACCTAGTCAGCATGGATGAATGTGAATGATTAAGTAACCTTATTCAAAACTTAATCGATCAAGTTGGATAGGTAAGTGAGATCGATAGGAGGGTCAGCCGATGCTTGCCCTAGACACCATCGAAATGGTTAGGTAAGTATGCTCCCAATTAAAAACCATCGATCGAGATTTATCTTAGACACCAATTGATCAATTAGAATTGATTAGGTCAGTCTATTGACTCGAGTTCAATCCACTGAGTCAAATTAGGTCTTGAGTCAATCAATTCACAATAAAATATGAATCAATGTGATCAACTATTAAGAATTGTGTCCCAAAATCAATCATCAATCTGTTGATGATTGAGCTCATTGTTGTAATTGTATATAAATTATTAAAATAATAAATATTATTTAATTTTTTCATCACTTTGTGTACATCTTGTTTGAATTCCTACCTTGTGATGAAGTCCTTAGGACTATTTGAATCGATACAGAAGGATATATCGTTTAGTTCTTAAACCTTGTTCATGGCCAAATAATATACTATTATTAAGATGATAGCTATCAAGTGTAAGTCATTGTATACCATGTGCATTGATTGTCCTCTTAACCAAAGAGTGTGGAGATACTGGCATGGCATGCAAGTGAGATGTCAGAGTATATCTCACTGAATGTAACCAACTGCTAAGCACTCTACTGTCAAGAGTAGCTCGTGAAGGATATAGGTATAAATGACCCTCCGATCTGAGATCACCATGGTGACTTACAAGCAACTTACTGTACTTTGGTATCGGACTACCTGAATTTTTAATTCAATGATGAAAGATTTTTGGGTACAATCAAATACTTACAAAGTCGGTATATGAGTCAAGATGAAATTGATCTCTCTGAATAAATAGGAGTTAATGCATCACTGTATTTCAATTCAGTAAAATCTCGATCAGAGTAATCCATGTGATGGAATTGAAAAATTGAAATACAATATGGATGACCTTTTCAATGTTGATAGTTAAACCTTAGATCGCTTTGAGCATTTTGATCAAAGAGATGAATTATACGGTAACCATATGTCAATAGATTCTTCAATGTCACTTTGCAATCTTTCGACCTATCTGAACATCGGGTCCCATTGCTAGATGATCACTTTGATTAGTATAAGAAGATTGTTTCTATGTTACTGACTTAGGTTAGAACCTATAAAGTCACACTCAAAAGAAGTCTCTGACTGATCATGTGGCTGATCGACGATTGAGAATCATTTTAGGGTATAACCATCAATTCGATTGATAATTAACTTTATGCAAGAGTTGCAATAAATTAATTCGCTAATAGTTGATGAATTGTAAGAAGATTGATTAGTGATTAGATTCTTAATAAGCTCAATTTGATTGAGCATTGAGGTTTGGATCAAGTCTGATTGAATTAGATTCAATTAGATTTGACCCGATTAGATTATGAGATGATCTAATCGCTAGGATGTTCGATTCTTGATTTGATCGAAATTTAAGTTTGATTAATTTTTGATTTGATTAAAATTTAATTGAGATAATTTATTATCTAATTAAATTAGATTCAATGATCTAATTGGATCCAACCTAATTTAGTTTGATTAAAAACCTAATTAGATAAAAATTTAAATTTGAATTGAATTGAACCAAGCCCATGCACCACCTCATCTCTGCACCCATCCTTTCATCACGCAAGAAATGTTCTTATGTGAAATTTTTCTCATGCCCAGATGTGTTTGTTGCCCATTCTCTGGTTCATTTTGGATTAGGATAAGTTTGGTTCATAATTTGAATTCAAATTGTTTGAATTGGACTTGAAACAACCCAGATCTCATCCTTATCTTTTCCTTGGCGCCAACACCTCGGAGGGCTGATCATTTGTGAGACAAATGAGAAGATATTTGCATGAGAAATGTCTCACACCTCAACCTTTCTGATGCCCTACTTGGATAAGGATCAAGTGGTTATGCTTTGAATTCAAAATGGTTTAAATTCGAACTAAATCAACCTCTTATCCTTATCCTATCCCATCTCCATGCCGCACTTTAAAATCCTTCTCATTTTGAGCGACAAAATGTTGGAGTTTTATCATGAAAAATTCCTTCTGAGAGAGTGGGGGCATGAAATAAAGAGAGGGTGGGTCACTCTATGCGACAGAAAGAGGAAAGCAGCTTCCTCTTAGGGCGTGAGTTCTAGGGTTGGGTTCTAGGGTTTCAGCTCTAAATATTGTGAGAGAAAAATCAAGAGGGTCTTGATCTTTGCTTCCTACACCACCACCTCCACCTTGTGCTCCATCCACTAATCTAAAAGAGCTCGGGTGGTTCAAAAGAAGAAGCTTAAATCAGCCATCCAGTATCTTTCGCACGAGCTAGCACTCCTGAGGAAGGACGATATGATCAGGGCTTTGAGTGGACATCCTATAGAGGCCGAACGTACTGTGCAGCTCCTTGGCATTAGGAAGAACCCAATACCATGCCTATCATCTATAGTGATCATCAACCCACACTTAGGTAAAGGATCTAATCTCAGTAGATAGGATCTACTCCTGATTAGAAGTTATGCTGCAAATTTGAACGATCATATGATTGATGTCATCAATAGTATGTAAAATCAGATATTTCATTTATTTATGTCATTTGATCCTTGTTAGGTAGTTTCTAGATCAGATCTAGAGCATGCATATAGATTAAATTATTTAATCTATAGTCTTCTGCTTAAAAATTTTAAAAATTGCATGCTTTGAACTGTCAGTTTCCTTTCAAATGGTATCAAAGCATGGTTGCTTTTCACATGTATATTATGCATATAATCTGATTTCAATTATTTATATTAGATCTAAATAATTAATCTTAATTTTGAGTAGTGTAGTAATCAGATTAGGTAGATCTCCATAGCCATCCGATCATAGAAGAAAGTAGGATTTCATAACCCTCTCCTCCCATTCGATGGGGTTCTCCTATAGTGTGTGGGGTACTACATAATCTTTTCTATGAAGATGAATAATAAAAAGAGATTAAAACTTTTATTTTAGATCTGATATATTATATGTTAGATTTGAAAATAATTTTTAATTGATTGTATGATAATTTATAAAAATATTTTATAAAATTGAAACTATTTTCAAATACGAATCCCAAATCATGTCAGTCCAAAACTTAATTAAGAATTAAGTGATCTAGATTTGAGAATCAAAGATCTAAGGCCTAATTTTCATAAATCATGGGTTTATGGATTAGCTCGAGTCAGGTCTGTTTAATTGGGTTAGACCTACGGTTAGAAATCATTGATAATGGACTATGTTAGTAATTGATCAAATCGAATTAACGATTAGTTCTGATTGGGCCAATTCTTCTCTTGATCAATTCTCAATGGTTATAGTTGATATGAGTCCATAGCTTTGATAAAACTAAGATGGTCCTCGATCGTAGCTCCAGAATCGAATCCAAGTCTATAAGTTGATCAAATTGAAACTGATTAACTAATTGGTGTCTAAGGTAGGTATGACAGTCTTGATCGATAGTCACTAATTGGGAGCTACTTACATAGATCGAGTCTATGATGAGTTAATGGCATATTCCTCTTACCGTTCTCATTTACCTAGCCAACATGGTGAATCATATTTTGATCAGATCACTTAATAATTAGGATTGACCCATGCTAACTAGAAAATTAGTATGACTGATTTAGGTACCCCTAGTTTGACTTGTCTATAGTCCTCTTCATGACTTGGTGAAGTCAGTAGGAGGATTTATGACTAGTTGACTGGACCAACTTGTATTTAGTCTTCTTTGATCTGACTTGATAAAGTCAATGAAAGGATTATGATTAGTTGGTCAGTCTTTTTCCTTTTTTCAATACATCTAACTAAATTCTCTAAAATTATTAGGTCTCTAAAAATGAAATAGTTATGGTGATAACTAGAACATAGCCTCCCATTAAGTTGGATGATAATGGATCCAACAGTTCAGATAATCATTGGAGGTGCCACATGCCTGGTGCTCATCTAGCTATCAGAATTATCATTCATAATATGTTGATATAGATGTTTCTTTCTAACAATGGTCAGATTGGCCGAGCTACACTCGAATCTGATCATTCATTTGTCAAATGTACTGAATTCTGACATGTTAATGGTTGAACCTAACAAGGATTTTCAGTGGAGGCACCACACGCCTACTGAAGAGGTGCCTGGGATAAAATTAACTATTAGAAATTATTTGATGAAATAATTGGTTAAAAATCTATCCATAGGTGCACAAAGATTGGTCGAGCCACACTCGGGCTCATGTACAACCTATGTGGATTCTAGTACCCACTAAGAAACTGGTATAATTCCTCGAATTGTAAATAGAGGCTACCAATTTGAATAGAATAGTGGGAGAACCTTTAGATTAAAGTCCATATCTTTAAGCTTAATCAATTTATATACTAATTAAGTTTTGGTTTTCCTTTTGCAGTAATGGCCATTAATTTGTCGCTTCGATTATTATTAGATAGTGACAAATTAATGGAACCCAATTTTGATAGTTGGTATCAAAAACTTAAAATCATCCTAGAGCATGAATGGATCTTGTACATACTGACAGATCTGGCACCTGAGGAGCTAGCTCCGAAGGCACGTAGTATGGTTCAAGACACTTACCAAAAGTGGCTCAACGATCGAATCACATTGTATTGAATTATGTTGGCGGCAATGAATGATGAGTTCAGCCGTAGATTTGGGAATGCTCAGTCATAGGACATACTTCAAATATTGAACGAATCCTTTGACACATCCGACGACGTCAAGAGGTACAAGATGAGTTGTACCATCTTCAATGCTCGAGTGAGAGAAGGGGCATCAGTCACTAATCATATATTGTACATGATCAAGATGATTGAGTGTCTGAGCAAGCTTGACTTTTTCCTGCATGAGCAGCTGGGGAAGGATGCAATTTTGAACTCTCTGCCTAAATCCTACCTCTCTTTCCTTACTCACTATCGAATGATAAAGCCTGCAGTCAACTACCACGGTTTGCTGGGATTGCTGCAAAATTTTGAGAAGGATCATTAGCTCCACAAAGAGTCAGTGAACATGGTAGGAGGATTTTCTTTTGGACGTCGATCCTTTAAGAAAAGAAAGAAAAATAAGAAGAATAAAAAGAAGGTACAAAGTATTGGGATGCCCAAACCCAATCGGACCAAAAAATCCAAGTCTCACTAGAGTCAGGTGGAATGCTTCTACTGCAAGAAGCAGAGACACTGAAAGAGAAACTATCCTCAGTACATTATCTCTCTGGATCCGAACAGGCCGAGAAAAAAGCAAGTTGTTACTGGACAAGGTAATTATATGATAACACCTTATAATTTTTCTATTTATGATTCTACTACCTGGATATTAGATATCGAAGTTCTTTTAATATTTATAATTCGTTGCAGGGTCTGCAGGTCAGTAGAATATTTGAAGAAGGTGAAAGATTCTTCAATATTGGAGATGGAAGATCCGTTCTAGTTCTCGTGTTAGGGATTATTACACTTATATTTTGGTCCAATGTAATTGTTCTTAGTGAATGTCATTTTTATCTTTTATTTTTATTAAATATTATTTCTATAGGCCTTTTGACCATGAATGGTTATGAGATTTCAATAAAAAAAATCTTTTTTAATATCATTGTGAATGGTGTTAATGTGATAAATGGACGACTGAACAATAAAATTTATATATTGTCACAACCTGTTAGTATAATGTGCACATCCAATAAATATCTTAGAATTGATGATGTCTCCAATATCTACCTTTGACACTGTAGGTTAGGTCATGTTAATAAGAACAGAATAAATAAGTTGACTCAAAAAAAAATCTTCGAAGTTAGTGATTGTGAATCACTTCCAACCTGTAGTCCTATTTTTTTGAAAAAATAATCAAGTCACCTTTTACTAGAAAAGGTGAGTGAGCTAGTGAAGTTCTAGATCTAATATATACCGATGTATGTAGACCCATGAACACGAGTACCAGAGGTAGGTATTATCATTTCATTATATTTACAAACGATCTATCAAGGTATGGACATATCTACTTCATGACACATAAGTCTGAATCATTTAAAATGTTCAAATAATTTCGTAATGAGATAGAAAAATAAATTTGAAAGAGTATTAAAACTCTTCAGTCCGATCGAGGAGGTGAATACCCCTCTAGTGAGTTTTTGATATACTTAGAAGAGAATGAGATTCTCTCATAGTGGATCTCTCCTGAAACACCACAGCATAATGGTGTGTCAGAAAGGAGAAATCAAATCCTATTAGATATGGTTCGATCCATAATGGGCTTTACAAGTCTATCAATCTCTTTTTAGAGATATACACTCAAGTCGATTTGTTATATACTTAATAAAGTTTCGAATAAGTCCGTAAATAAAACATCACATGAGATGTAGACAGGGCGTAAGCTAATACTCTCTTACCTTTAGGTTTGGGGGTGTCTAACTTATATCAAATATTTGAAAACAGACAAGCTCAGACCTAGATCTGACAAATGTAACTTTATAGGGCACCCAAAAAAGACTAAGGGGTATTACTTCTACCTTACTGATGAACAATAAGTGTTTGTCAGCAATAAGACAGTCTTTTTGGAAAAGAAGTTTCTTGAAAAAGAAACTAATATCTCTAAGATGGAACTTGATGAAGTTTGATCAGTAGAAGAACTGACACAATTTGGTAAACCATGGAGTCAGATTTGATTAGATCAAATTAGAAACATGTTGTGAAGATATCTTTGAGGAGATCCGATAGAGTACCGCATCAACCAGACAAATACTTGAAAGAATGATGTCCTATAAGCCAATCGTATATGGGATGCGATTGGATATTTTTTATAATTTATCTTTCAAACTCATATAATTGATATCATTATTTAATAAAATAAATTTTTTGATTCATTATATGCTACATCTTATTATTATTTTTAAGATTATAATGAACTCCATAGGTCTAGACAATGATTTAAGGGCCGTGATAAGATCACACCAGTGAGATCTAAAATCTTGATAGCCATGATCTAAAATATTTTCAGTCATTGGTTCATTGAGTTGGAGATCAATGATACCGGTAAGACTGGCATGTCCTATGTATGCTCAGTGATGAGGGTGGTTGATCTCACAACCTCTTATGTGGTGATACTAATACAAGGATATGGGTACTTATTAGAGAATGAGTTTACTGAATAGACCTATGAGAGAACATCTAATAGAGTCTAATTTACATGTCAGCTGATTATTCTCTAGAGGGAGTTGTGTAAGTGATCTTTTGACCTGAGATTACTATAGTACTTTATGTACATGAATCCATATTTTGGTTCACTTTCTAACTTGATTCTCTGATCCTTATGTGAGATGTTCTGGATATGGTGAAGTGTACATAAAAGTTGTGAGTGATCAATAAGAGATCAGTCACTCCTAATAAGGGGAGCGAACATCCTATGTGATCTCATAAGTTGATGATTCTGGAAGTCTTTGGCCAAAGGAGGATGATAATTAGAAAAGAGTTTCTAATATATCATCAACTGAATCATCACCTTCTGATCGAGATATATTTAGATTAACAATTAGGTTTGACATGATTCCATACCCACAGCTCATCTGGGATGTTGTTTGACTAAAGGATTGAATTGCACGGTAACTTACCACTGAAGAATATTTTGATAATTTTTATCAAATTTTATTTTTTTTAGATAGTCATGACACATTGTTAGATGTCAATCTTAACTTGTCGATTCATCAAAATTAAAAGAGTTTAATTCAAGAATTAATTAAGAAGAGTTCTAGTTAATTGGGACTCTTAAGCTGATTTAATCTGATCGGATTAGGGTTAGGTCAAGAGTCTGTATCCACTGCTGATTAGATTTGGAATCCAATGGATCACATACTTTGAGATTTGATCTTGATCTAATTTAATTAAGATTTAATATAAATCTTAGGGGTTAATTGATATGCTAGCATATTGTGTTAACCCAAGTTCCTAATTAGGTTAAGTTCAAAGTGTTTGAGCTAAACTAAACCTATTGCCTTTGACCTGATTGGCTTGGCTCTATTTTAATTGGACTCTAACCCAACTTGGAAGAGTTTCAAGTGTGGAAGGAGACCTCTACACCACTTAGGTTTCATGCCAAAAATAAATTGCTTCCCACCCTTTTTAGTGTTAAAAAGAGGAGTCCTTCTTCATTAAGATTCTTATCCATCTCATCGGTTTCCTCTTTTTTCTTAATTATCACATGCTAGATTTTAACAAGGGAATTATGGGATGTAGAAGAGGAAGAGTCCTTCTATGTGAAACCTCTTCTACACCACTTAATACATTAGAGAATTAATTCTTCGTATGAAGAAGTGGAGTGCCAAGAGTTGGCACCCCTTGGGGCTTCTTCACATCCCTTCCTTATCTATTTATATGGGGCATCTCATATAGGATAAGGACTAGATTTTGATGAAAAATTAGAGGTTTTTGGCATATGATAAGAGAGAAAATATTTGAAAAAAATCTAAGAAAAGGATAAGAAAAAAATTGAGAGGAAAAATAGAAAGAAAGGTGGTGAGAAAAATAGCAAGTGTTGTGAGCTTATCCTAGGATTTGATTTTTTCATGTGTTGGAGCATAAAATCAAATTCTAGATTGTGAGATTTCTAGAAAGAATTCTCTTGAGATGATTCTAGTAGTGAAATCGAAGGCAACTGAATATTTGTGCGATCGTTCTTCGAGTTCGAAGTTAACAGTATTCTTATGAAGAAAAGACTATGGCAGTGCACCGATTGGAAAGGACCTTGACCAACTTTTATGTGGATCACCATTGCAGAACTTTTATTTTAGAGTCTCATGGAGATCATCTTCTTACTATACTGCTTATTGGAGAAAGTATAATTTTTTATCTCTTTGCATGCTTGGATTTTATTTTGTTCGACATCTACAAGATGATTTTAGGATTTGGATTTCAGTTCGATAATTTTAATTGTTAAAGCTTTCGATTTACATGTTTTAAAATTTTTAAAATTCATATTCTGCTACATGATCGAAATTTAATAGTGATATTAGAGCCATCCTTATTAGATTCAATCAAATAAATATAAAAATTATAATATATAATTATTCTAATTCATATTTTGCCAAAAATATTGCATCGATTTTTAGCATCAGTCTTAAAATCAAAAATTATTTTTGACTTTATTTGAACTATGAATTTAAATTTTAGTTATTAAAATTTTGAATTAGTGATAATATGAAATTTATTTATTCATGGTTATTTGATGCTTAAATTAGTTTTTTGATTAAGGGCGTAATGCATGCCTAATTCGATTAGGATTTGTTTTAATATTGACTAAACTTGTTATATATTAAGTCATTTGCGTACCCTTATATGATTATTGTAATCATTTTTGGCATGTTAATATGATTAATATTATAGCTTGAAAGGTATATTAAATTGCATAATTTGTATGTTATATTTTATGTAGTAGTTAGGATGTGCCAAGACCAGTTCAAAGACCCTCTATAAAAATTATATTAAGTTGTAATGTCGGGATTCACTTACAAATCAAATATCGAATTCATTGGATCAATTGGTGTCTAGATAAGTGTTAAAGGTAGTTTTCTAATGAGGTCTGTATGCTGGCCTGGCCAACTTTGTTGGTGTCTAAGAAAAACTACGAGGAGCCTCCCACCTACTGACTTGGCCAATTTAGTCTTATTGAGTTTCAGACAGATTGGTTAGTGATGTAGACACTACAAAGGCCTTCCTTTATACTTAGTCGATAGAATAATCAAAATCTTAGTGAGCTTATTGTGCTATCCACAAGGCTTACTATAGAAATTGATATGATGTTGACTAAGTACATATTGATGCGTATGGCATTTTGAATAGTATTATCTTGTTGTGCTAGCCACAAGGGTGACATTATTTAAATATGACCATATAGGATTGAAGGATTAACTTAACTAGAATACTATAATTTGTTGTGCTATCCACAAGACTATAAGTGATCTAGAGGCAAGAGAAAAAAATATTGAGAATTGTATAAAGTATAATTGGTAAAAAGTTACCTACTCTTGAACTCATGAATGCTTATTGTATTATCCATAAAGTGTTTGTGAGGAATAAGAATTTCGACCTCACTTAAAAACATAATAATGTTTCTCATTTTTCATACTTGAGAGCTATGAAATTTGTTAAAATAGTGAAAGACACAATTAGACAAAAGTCTTAATCTAGTTGTGCATGACTTCATGAGTTATCTGCTTATATTGTACTCTTGTTATTGTAGATTAACTACATAAATGGCATCCTCACTGTCACTTTGAGGCATACTAGATACTAATAAATTGATCAGACCAAACTATGTAGACTAGTTGAGAAATCTAAGAATAGTTCTCACACAGGAGAAAGTCTCCTATATACTAGATTCACCTGCACCCGATACAATTGGAAAAAATATATTTAAGAAGAAAAAGGCCACATATAAGATGTGGAAGGATGACAATATGACTGTCAAGTGTATCATACTTGTCTCGATAAACAATGAGCGTCAAAGGCAGCATGTGGACATGGATGGTCCTTCTATACTCCTAAATCTAAAGGAGTTATATGAGAAACAAAGTCAAACTGCTAGATATGAGATATCTAAGCAGTTGTTCCGTATCCGGATGACTAAAGATACCTTTATGCAAACTCATGTCTTTAAGATGATTGATTTGATCACTCATCTGGGATATTTGAATTTTACTATGGATGGTGAACTTAGTTAGGATTTGATCCTACAGTCACTCTTTGATTCCTTCTCTCAGTTTATTATTAACTACCACATGAACAAACTAAATATTAGCCTACCTGAACTGCTGAATATACTCAAAATAGCAGAAAGCCATTTCAAAGGTGAAAAGACTCCAGTTCTTCTTGTAGATAAGATCAACAAGAAGAAAGATAAGAAGAATTTCAAGAAAAAGTTAAACCCTATGGCTAGCATCTTCAAGAAGAAGACAAAGAAGGTCTCCGCCAAAGGTACTTGCTATCATTGCGGCAAGGATAGGCATTAGAAGAAGAATTGCAAGGAATACTTTGCAATTGTGAAACATAAAGAAGCAAGTATTGCAAAAGGTTTGTATATGATACAAACAAACTTATCATTAAGTACTTCAATTTTAGATTCTTGGGTATTAAATACCGTTTGTGGCTCACATCTTTGCACATAATTACAGAATCTGTAGGAAATAAGAAGTCTGAATAAAAGTGACTTCGAGCTATTCAACACTAGTGAAGAGTCCATTCAGACCGAAGTCATAGAAACCAAGATTTTGAAGTTGCCTTCGGCCAAAATTTTAGAATCGAAGATTTGTTATTATATTTTAAAAGTTGTTAGAAATATTATTTCTGTATCTTTATTATTAGAACAAGATTTTGAAATAAAAGCTAAAAATAATGGTTGTTCTATCTATTTTTCTAATAAATTTTTTTATAAAAATAATTTTATTGATAATGGTCTTCTATTCCTATCACTTAATGATTATGTACTTCATATTGATAATATGAAAAAAAAGAAGAGAGAAGATGTGAATATCATATACTTCTGGCACTGTCGATTTGATCATATAAATAAGTTAAGAATTAACAAGTTATATAAAGATAAATTCTTTGATCCCTATGATTTTGAATCATATGAAACTTGTGAATCTTGTCTCATGGGTAAAATGACCAATACTCTATTTAGTGGACATAGAGAAAGGGCGAGTGATATTTTGGACCTTGTACATACTGATGTTTGTAGTCCAATGTTGACTCAATCTACAGGTGGATACTCCTACTTCATCATATTTATTGATGATATGTCTAGATTTGGATATGTGAATTTAATGAAATACAAATTCAAAATCTTTGACAAGTTTAAAGAGTATCAAAAAATGGTTGAGAAACAAACTGATAAAAGTATTAAAGCTCTTTGATCTGATCGAGGAAGAAAATGCTTGACTAGTGAATTCTTTGATCATTTAAAATAAAATGGTATACTCTCTCAGTGGACACCTCCTTATACATCACAATTAAATGGTATTGCAAAAAAGAAAAATCATATCTTATTAGATATAGTGCGGTCCATGATGTGTTTCATGGATCTTTCGATCTTTTTTTGAGGATATGCTCTTAAGGTCGCAGCGTATTAAACATCTTAAGATTTGGGGTTGCCCTACTTATGTGAAAAATATTGATAGACATAAGCTTAATGCTAGATCAGAAAAATATAAATTTATGGGTTATCCTAAAGAGAGTATAGGATACTACTTCTACCATCCTACTCAACAAAAGGTGTTTGTTGGTAGGCATATCATTTTCTTGAAGAAAGAGTTCATCCAAGAAGGGGGCAATGGGAGGTCTATTAAATTTGAGAAAGTTCAAAACTTATAATCTATCTAGAATTCACAAGCTGATTCTTAACAAGATATGTCCATTATTGAGGTACAGCCACTGCACACACCTCCTCTTTGATGGTCAAGTAGAATGCGTAATGTACCACTCAGGTATGGATTTATCATTGAGAATGATAACACATCCTACATCATTGAGAATGATGATCCTATGACCTATTCGAAAGCTATCATGAGTGGTGACTCTGACAAATGGCTGAATGCCATAAAATTCAAAATGGACTCCACATATATCAACCATGTTTAAATTTTGGTGGATGCGCTTGAGGGTGTGATCCTAATAGGTTGCAAATAGATCTTCAAAAAGAAAATTGGAGTAGATGGCCAGGTAAAGACCTATAAGGTCAAGCTGGTGGCAAAAGGTTGCAGACAAAAATAAGGTGTTGATTATGAAAAAATCTTTTCGCCAGTAGCCATGCTCAAGTCTATTCAGATTATGCTTGCTATTACTGCATAACATGACTATGAGATCTAGCAAATGGATATTAAGACTATCTTCCTCAATGAAAACCTTAAGAAAAAAGTCTATATGACTTAGCCAGAGGGATTTGTCTCTAGTGAGAGAGCAAATCAAGTATGCAAGCTGAATAGATCCATTTATGAATTAAAGCAAGCATCGAAGAGCTGGAACATCCATTTTGATGAGACAGTCAAATTGTTTGGCTTTATTAAAAATATAGAGGAACCTTGTGTGTATAAAAAGATTAGTGAGAGTGCTGTTGTCTTCTTAGTTTTGTATATGAATGACATACTACTTATTAGAAATGATATCCCTATATTGCAATCGATCAAGACATGGCTATCACAAAAGTTTTTCATGAAAGACTTGGGTGAAGGACGCTTGTACATAAACTTTGTACATAGGATGCTTGTCCTATATACTTAATATAAAGATCTATAGGGATAGATCAAAGAGGATACTTGGCTTGTCTCAATCTAGGTACATAAACTTTGTGTTGAAGAGGTTCAACAAGGAAGGAAGTAAAAAAAGTCACTTGCCCATGAGACATGGCATACAACTCTCTAAGAAGATGTCTCTTAAGACACCTGAAGATAGAATTAGAATGAATTCTATTCCTTATGCTTCGACTGTAGGATTAATAGTGTATGCCATGCTGTGTACCAGACCTGATGTGGCTTATGCCTTAGGTATTGTAAGCAAATTTCAGATAGATCCCGAGGAGAACTAGAGATATTTTTTTTATATATGATGGATTTGATTTAAAACTGGAAGGTTATACTAACTCTAGTTTTTAATCTGATCTGGATGATAGTAAATCCATATCTGGATATGTGTTCAACCTGTATGGTGGAGCAATAAGTTAGAAGAATTCCAAACAGCAAACTATTGCCGACTCAATTATCGAGACTGAGTACATTACTGCTAATGAGGCTGCTAAGGAGGCCATCTGGATGAAGAAGTTTATCTCAAAATTAGGTATGATTTTAGAGATTGAACAATCAGTGCTCTTTTATTGTGACAATACTGGGACAGTTGCTCAAGTCAAGGAACCAAGTCTCATCATAAATCCAAGCACATCCTAAGACAGTTCCACCTCATTCAGATGATAGTCGAAAGATGCGATGTGATCATGGAGTGAGTTGATACTAAGAATAATATAGCAGACCCATTCACTAAGGCCTTATCATTACAGCAGTTTGACCGCCACCTTGATTGTATGCGCATCAAGTATAGGGGCAATTGGTTTTAGTGCAAGTAGAAGATTAAAAGAATGATACCCTACAAGTCAATCATATATGGGATGCGATCGGATGTTTTGTGTAATTTATCTTCCAAACTCATATAATTGATATTGTTATTTAATAAAATAGATTTTTTCGATTCATTATATGCTGCATCTTATTATTATTTTTAAGATTATAATGAACCCCATAGGTTTGGACAATAGTTTTAGGATCATGATAAGATCACACTAGTGAGACCTAAAATCTTGATAGCCATGGTTCAAAATATTTTCAGTCATTAGTTCATTGAGTCGGAGATCAATGATACCGGTAAGACTGACATGTCCTATGTATACTCAATGATGAGGGTGGTTGATCTCACAACCTCTTATGTGGTGACCCTAATATAAGTATATGGGTGCTCATTATAGAATGAGTTCACTAAATAGATCTATGAGAGAATATCTGATGGAGTCTTATTTACATATCAGCTGATTATTCTCAGTAGGAGTTATATAAGTAATCTTTTGACCTAAGATCATCATTGTACCTTATGTATATGAATCCATATTTTGATTCACTTTCTAACTTGATTCTCTGATCCTTGTATGGGGTGTTCTGGATGTGGTGAAGTATGCATGAAGGTTGTGAGTGATCATTAAGAGATCAGTCACTCCTAATAAGAAGAGCGAGCATCTTATGTGATCTCAGAAGTTGATGATTCTGAAAATTTTTGGTCAAAGCAGGATGATAATTAGAAAGAAGTTTTTAATGTATCATTAATTGAATCATCACCTTCTGATTAAGATACATTTAGATTAGCAATTAGGTTTGACATGATTTCATGCCCACAGCTCATCTGGGATATTGTTTGACTGAAAGATTGAATTGCATGGTAACTTACCACTAAAGAAAATTTTGATATTTTTTATCAAATTTTATTTCTTCTAGATAGTTATGACATATTGCTAGATATCAATCTTGACTTATGGACTCATTAAAATTAAAAGAGTT
This sequence comes from Elaeis guineensis, assembly GCF_000442705.2. Classification (NCBI taxonomy): domain Eukaryota; kingdom Viridiplantae; phylum Streptophyta; class Magnoliopsida; order Arecales; family Arecaceae; genus Elaeis; species Elaeis guineensis. Next base: position 20,241,491 of record NC_026007.2, on the reverse strand, counting down.
TAATTCAAAAATTAATTAGGAAGAGTTCTAGTTAATTGAAACTCCAAGCGGATCAAGAGTCTATATCCACTACTGACTAGCTTTAGAACCCAATGGGTCACACACTTTGAGATTTAATTTTGATCTTATTTAATTAAGATTTAATATAAATCTTAGGGGTCAATTTGATATGCTAGCACATTATGTTAACCCAAATTTCTAATTAGGTTAAGTTCAAAATGTTTGAGCTAAACTGAATCTGTTGCCTTTGACCTGATTGGATTGGGTCTATTTTAATTGGACTCTTACCCAACTTAGAAGAGTTTCAAGTATGGAAGGAGACCTCCATGCCACCTAGGTTTCACACCAAAAATAAATTGCCACCCACCCTTTTTAGCATTAAGAAGAGGAGTCCTCCTTCTTCATTAAGACTCTTATCCATCTCATCGGTTTCCTCTTTTTCCTTAGTTATCACATGCTAGATTTTAATAAGGGAATTATAGAGTGTAGAAGAGGAAGAGTCCTTTAATGTGAAGCCTCTTCTATACCACTTAATGCATCGGAGAATTAATTCTCTATATGAAGAAGTGGAGTGCCAAGAGTTGGTGCCCCTTGGGGCTTATTCACGTCCCTTTCTTATCTATTTATATGGGGTGTCTCATATGGGATAAGGACTAGATTTTGATAAAAAAATTAGAGGCTTTTGGCATGTGATAAAAGAGAAAAAATTTGAAAAAAATCTGAGGAAAAGGCAAGGAAAAAATTGGGAGAAAAAATAGCAAGTGTTGTGAGCTTGTCCTAGGGTTTGATATTTTTATTTGTTGGAGCACAAAATCAAATCTTAGGTTGTAATACTTCTAGAGAGAATTCTCTTGGTGTGATTCTAGTGGCAAAATTGAAGGCAACTGAGCATTGGTGCAATCGTTCTTCGAGTTCGAAGCCGACAGTATTCTTATGAATAAAAGGCTGTAGCAATGCACCGGTTGGAAAGGATCTTGACCAACTTTCGTGTGGATCACCATTGGAGAACTTCTATTTTGAAGTCTCATGGAGATCACCTTCTTACCATACTACTCATTGGAGAAAGTATAATTTTCTATCTATTTGCATGCTTGGATTTTGTTTTGTTCGACATCTACAAGGGATTCTAGGGTTTGGATTTTGGTTCAATAGTTTTAATTGTTAAAGCTTTTGATTTACATATTTTAAAATTTTTAAAATTCACATTCTGCTACGTAACCAGAACCGAACAATACTATGATTTCTTGATCCAGGACGGTGATCCTATTGAACTTGATGAGAACAATGAAGATCCGATCACCTACACGGATGTAATGCAAAGGTTTGACTCAGATAAGTGGCTAGAACCGATGAAGTTTGAAATAGAGTCCATAAAGGTCAATGATGTATGGACATTAGTTGATCTATCTAAAGAGATAAAACTCATAAGGTGTAAATATATCTTCAAAAGGAAGAGAGATACAGATGAAAAAGTAAAGATCTATAAAGCCCATCTAGTTGTCAAGGATTATCATCAGCATTATGGTATTGACTATGATGAGATATTTTTTTCTGTAACAATGCTCAAGTCCATTCGGATCATGCTTGTGATAGCAGCACACTTGGACTATAAAATCTGACAAATAGATGTGAAAACAGCCTTCTTAAAGAGAGAGCTAGAAGAAGAGATGTATATCATACAACTTGAAAGCTTCATATCCACAGATGAGTCTAAGGTATGCAAGCTTCAGAGGTCCATTTATGGATTGAAACAGATATCTCAGAGTTGGAACATGCATTTTGATAAAGTGATCAAAACGTATAACTTCATTAAGAATGAAGAAGAATCTTGCATATACAAGTGGGTTAATAATTCTATGATAGTATTTCTTTTTTTGTATGTAGATGATATTCTCTTAATCAAAAATGATATCTCTGCATTACAAAAAATAAATGTTTGGCTATCATCATAGTTCTCCATGAAAGACTTAGGAGAAGCATCTTACATCCTTGGGATGAAAATCTATAGAGATAGATCTAAGAAGTTGCTTGGGTTATCTCAGTCTACGTACATTGATACTATACTGAAGTGGTTCAGTATGGAGAATTTTCAAAAGGGCTATCTTCTGATAGACCATGAAATTTTTCTCTTAAAGAGAGATTGTCCGACAACTCATCAAGAGAGAGAGCATATGAGTAAAATTTCATATGCTTCGGTAGTGGAATCCATTAGTATGCCATGACATGTACAAGATCGGACGTGGCATACTCACTAGGGATAGTGAGCAGATACCGATCCAATCTAGGTGAGAACTACTAGAAGGTCGTAAAAATCATCCTCAAGTATTTGAGAAATACTAAAGACTAGTGACTTGTCTATGGAGAATTTGACTTAAAACTTATGGGATTTACAGACTCCAATTTTTAATCAGATTATGAGATAGCAAGAGTGTGTCGCAATACATTTATACCATAAACGGTGGAGCAGTCTGCTGAAAAAGTTTCAAGCAGCACACAGTGACCGACTCTACTTGTGAGGTAGAATATATCACGACATCTGATGCTGCGAAAGAAGCTGTGTAATTACAAAAGTTCATCGACAAGCTCGAAGTGGCACCCTCACTCGATGGCTCTATCTTGTTGTACTACAACAGCACTGGCACCATTACTCAAGTGAAGAAACTAAAGTCACATCAGCACATTAAGCATATTCTACGTCGCTACCATCTGGTTCGAGAGATTATGGATCGAGGTGATATCAAGCTTCAGAAGATCGATGGAAAGGAGAATCTGGCCGATCCATTTACTAAAGTCCTTGGTGTCAAGGAGTTCGAAGATTATAAATCGAAGAAGGGTATATGATACTATACCGATTGACTTTAATCCAAGTGGGAGTTGTTGGAAACTATGTCCCAAAATCAATCGTCAGCCTATTGACGGTTGAGCTTATTATTATAATTATATATAAATTATTAAAATAATAAATATTAGTTAGTTTTTTCATCACTTTATGTACATCTTATTTGAACTTATGTCTTGTAATAAAGTCCTTAGGACTATTTGAATCGATATAGGAGGATATATCATTTAGTCTTTAAATCTTGTTCACGGCCAAACGATATGCTATTATTAAGACAATAGCTATATCAAGTGTAGGTCATTGTGTGCCATATACATTGGTTGTCCTCTTAATCAAGGAGTGTGGAGATACTGACATGGCATGCAAGTGAGACATAAAAGTATATCTTACTAAACGTGACCAACTACTAAGCACTCTAGTGTCAAGAGTAGATTGTGAAGGATATGGGTGTAAATGTCTCTCTGACCTGAGATTCCATGGTGACTTGCAAGCAACTCATTATACCTTGGTACCGGACTATTTGAATTTCTAATTTAGTGATAAAAAATTTTTAAACACAGTCAAGTACTTGCGAAGCTGGTGTATGAGTCAAGATAGAATTGACCCCTCCAAATAAGTAAGAGTTAATGCATTACTATATTTCAATTCAATAAAATCTTGACTGGAGTAATCCATGTGATGAAATTAAAAAATTAAAATACAATATGGATGATCATTTCAAAATTAACAGTTAAATCCTAGGTCATCTTGAGTATTTGGATCAAAGGAATGAATTATACGGTAACTATATGCCAATGGATTCTTGAATGTTGCTTTGCAATCTTTTGTCCTATCCGGATGTCAGATACTATTGCTAGATGGTCACTTTGATTGATATAAAAAGATTGTTCCTGTGCTATTGACTTAAGTTCAAACTTATGGGGCCACACTCAAAAGAAGTCTCTGACTGATCATGTGGCTGATCGACGATTGAGAATCATTCCAGCATATAACCGTCAATTCGATTGATGATTAACCATGTGTAAAAATTATAATAAATTAATTTGCTAATAGTTGATGAATTGTAGGAGGATTGATTAGTGATTAGATTGCTAATTAGCTCAATTTGATTGAGCATTGAGGTTTGGATCAAGTCTGATTGAATTAGATTCAATTAGGTTTGATCCGATTAGGTTATGAGATGACTTAATCACTAAGGATATTCAATTCCTGATTTGATCAGAACTTGAGCTTGTTTAATTTTTAATTTGATTAAAATTTAATTGAGATAATTTATTATCTAATTAGATTAGGTTCAATGGTCTAATTGGGTCTAACCTAATTTAGTTTGGTTAAGAACCTAATTGAATAAAAATTTAAATTCAAATTGAATTGAACGAAGCCCATCCGCCCCCTCATCTCTGTGCCCATCCTTTCATCATGCAAGAAATGTTCTTATGTGAAATTTTTCTCACATCCAAATGTGTTTGTCGCCTATTCTCTGGTTCATTTTGGATTAGGATAAGTTTGGTTCATAATTTGAATTCAAATGGTTTGAATTTGACTTGAAACAACCTTCATCTCATCCTTATCCTTTCCTTGGCGCCAACACCTTGGAGGGCTGATCATTTGTGCAACAAATAAAAAGATATTTGCATGAGAAATGTCTCACGCCTTAGCCTTTCTGACGCCCTACTTGGATAAGGATCAAAGGTTGTGCTTTGAATTCAAAATGGTTTGGATCCGAACTAAATCAACCTCTTATCCTTATCCTATCCCATCTCCACACCACACTTTAAAATCCTTCTCATTTTGTGTGACATAATGTTGGAGTTTTATCATGAAAAATTCTTTTTGAGAGAGTGGGGGAGTGAAACAGAGAGGGGGTGGGTCACTCTATGGGATAGAAAGAGGAAAGTAACTTCCTCTTAGGGCATGAGTTCTAAGGTTGGGTTTTAGGGTTTCGTCTCTAAATTTCGTGAGAGAAAAATCAAGAGGGTCTTGATCTCTACTTCCTACACCACCACCTCGATCTTGTGCTCCATCCTCTAATCCAAATGAGTCCAGATGATCCAAAAAAAGAAGCTCAAATCAGCCATCCAGTGCCTTTCACGCGAGCTAGCACTCCTAAGGAAGGACAATATGATCAGGGCTTCGAGTGGACATCCTATAGAGGCTGGATGTGCTGTGCAGCTCCTCGACATTAGGAAGAACCCAATACCATGCCTATCAGCTATGTTGATCCTTGAGCCATGCTCAGGTAAAGGATCTAATCTCAGTAGATAGGATCTACTCCTGATTAGAAGTTATGCTGTAGATTTGATCTGATCATATGATTGATGTGATCAATAGTATATAAAATCAGATATTATATTTGTTGGTGCAAAAAATCCATCGACGTCGGAGAAGCTGGAGTTGAGAGAGCCACGGTCACCGTCGGGACCTGCAAAAGAAGTCTAAACCGGAGTTGGGGGTGCTCCGGCAAGACCCTCCGATGCTCAAGTCAGTTCTCTGCCTCAACAAGAATGGAGTGCTCGAACAAAAATTTTAGCAGAGTTTTGAGATAGAAATTAGAGCTTAGAAAATAACGTATCTGGGGTCCCCATTTTATAGGTGGAGGGTGCAACAGACTGATAGCGACGTTTGTAACCATCTGGTAGTGGGCCGCTCGGGGCCAGGAGGGGTTTGTTATGAAGAGTAGTGGAGTGAAATCATGGCCATTACTGTAGCCTACCACGTGGAGCCTGTTGCGGGGAGTGGAGCAGCGTCCGTTGTCGTGACTTGCCAGAGAGTGGAGGAGCCACGTGGAATCCATCGTAGGAAGTGGAGCAGAGTCGTGGCCATTACTGTGGCATGCCAGGGAGTGGTGGAGCCGCACGGAATCCATCGTAGGAAGTGGAGTAGAGTCGTGGCCATTACTGTGGCATGCCAAGGAGTGGTGGAGCCGTACGGAATCCATCGCAGAAAGTGGAGCAGAGTCGTGGCCATTACTGTGGCATGCCAGGGAGTGGAGGCCTGTTGGCCGAAGCTCGGTTGAGGTGCCGGGCAGAAAGAGGTAGCCGTCCATCTGAGAGGAGCTCAGAAGTCACTGGCGAACCTTCTACCGTTGGGTGCCTTGGGCATTAATACTGCAGGCGAGGGCCACTTGCCGTAGGAGCTCGGTCAGAGGCTTTCCGCAGACGAAGTTCGATTTCGCACAGAATTTGACAGAGGGCCGACCGGCAGTGCACGTCGGATGGCACTGGAGAAGTTCATCCACTGGAGGGGTCCAGCTGCTGGATTTCGCGTGTCGTAGGAGTTCGCCCAGAATCTGTCCGCTACAGAAGTTCGATTGGAGTCCGATCCCCGTAGAAGCCCGGATGAGGATCATTTGTCGAGGAATCTCGATCGAAGCCTGCCTGCAACAGAAATCTGAAAGGAATTCATCCACAATGGAAGCTCGAGTGAAGGCTTACAGTGAAAATCTGGTGCGAACCGTTCGTAGTAGAGATTTGAAGTAGACCGCTTATAGAAGAAGCTCGGGGTAGATCGCTTGCGGTAGAAGTTCGGAGTCCGGCCTTTGTAGGAGTTCGGATGAGGTCTACCTGCAACAGGAATTCTGGGCGGAAGTCTGGCTCCCATAGGAATCCGGATAAAGTCTTCCTACAGTCAGAGTCGGGGACGAAGTCTGGCTCCCGTAGAAGTCTAGATGAAGACTACCTGCAGTCGGAGTTCGGGGAAGAAGTCTGGCTCCCGTAGGAGTCCGAATGAAGTCTTCCTGTAGCCGGAGTCGGGGACGAAGTCCGGCTCCCGTAGGAGTCCGGATGAAGACTACCTGCAGTCGGAGTTCGAGGAAGAAGTCTGGCTCCCGTAGGAGTCCGGATAAAGTCTTCCTACAACCGGAGTCGGGGACGAGGTCCGGCTCCCGTAGGAGTCCGGATGAAGTCTTCCTGCAGCTGGAGTCGGGGACAAAGTCCAGCTCCCATAGGAGTCTGAATGAAGTCTTCCTGCAGTCGGAGTCGGGGACGAGGTCCGGCTCTCGTAGGAGTCCGGATGAAGACTACATGCAGGCGGAGTTCGGGGAAGAAGTCCGGCTCCCGTAGGAGTCCGGATGAAGTCTTCCTGCGGTCGGAGTCGGGGACGAGGTCCGGCTCCCGTAGGAGTCTAAATGAAGTCTTCCTGCAGTCGAAGTCGGGGATGAGGTCCAGCTCCAGTAGGAGTCCGGATGAAGACTACCTGCAGTCGAAGTCGGGGATGAAGTCCGGCTCCCGTAGGAGTCTGGATGAAGTCTGGAAGGTGGTCGACCACCGTAGACACCTGGAGGGAGTCCGTTCATCGTGGAGAATTCGGTCAATACTGGTGGAGGTTTATCCGTCGATAGAACTCGGGAACATTGCGGAGGCTCGGCCGTCAGGGAGGTTCGGAAAGATGTCGCCGAAGGTCGGACGTCGGTAGAATCCCTGGAGGGTCACTCCCGACACGAACTTCGACTGGGGGATATTTTATACCCAACACCAGTCCCCCTACTTTCGAGTTTGAGTTTCGAATGAAGGAAGTACAGAGAAATTTTCACAGCCGAAGTTGCCCTTTCGAATCCTGCACGGGACCGTCCTCGAAAATCCTGACATTTAATGTGCGCGTGTTGGAGTCTTTTCAAATCAGGACGATTCGAAGAGTCCTTTCGGAATTCCCGCTGGAGCGTTGCCCCAAGTACGGTGCAGTAATAGCTTTGTCAGCTGTCAGCCACTTTTAGCCGCCTGCTGTGGTGAGTGGGACACGTGGTGAGCATGGGTCGGCCTGAGGAGATCCACGATCATTATAGCGCCAGATCCCAGGGTCTATTTAAACCCGCCTTTCTGCCTCCAGGAGTCTCATTCCACCTGAAAGTTCTGTCGGTGTCTGCCTTCTCTCTGAGAGCTCTGATCTTCCTTGGCGTCCACCTTGGCCCTAAGCGTTCTTCGAGTCATCCCTATCCTCATACCTCTGCATCCTTCGGAGCGACTTAGGTTAGTCCCGAAACTTTCGTTTCCTTTCTTGCCATCTAGGTGCCCCTTCTCCTCCATTTTTCTTCTGCCGCATTCCTCTGGTTTGGTCCCCCACAAACCTTTCATCTCTTATTTTGCCTGATTCCTCTGGGGTTTTTAGGGTTCTTGTTTGAAATGTCTTCTGGCACCTCCGCCTCTAGCGGTTCCAGGAGCTCGTCCGCCTTAGTCCCCCAGGAACCTCATACTGTAGACGAACCCACATCTAGGGCTGAGCCTCACCTGATTTTTACGTCGGGCGCCATTCCCTGTTCTCTGACTCTGGATGAACTTTTACTGATAAAGGTTCAGTACGGAGTTCCTCCAGAGTACGATCTGGAGCTTTCTGGTCCCGCCGACCGGGCTAGCACCCCCCACCTGACCGTTTCTGCCTATATCAGGAGGCCTTCCATGCCGGGCTTCGGCTTCCACTTCCGCCTTTCGTCGTCGCTCTTTTCTATTTTTTAGATATTTTTTTAGCTTCAGTCACGTCGAATTCCTTTAGGTTTCTGATAAGGTTCCTCTCCCTTTGCCACGTAGTCGAAGTTCAGCCATCTCTTTCTTTGTTCAGGTATTTTTACACCTTCAAATGCCACCCCTCGGTAAAGGACTGGTGGTACTTCTCCCCCCAGTTCGGCAAGAAGGGGCTGCTGAAAGGTGCTCCCTCTTCAATCCATAATTGGAAGGGAGTACGTCCAATGTCTGACCTTAAAGCTGGGACTGCCCCCTTGGGGCTCCCTGAGGGACTCTGTCCGCCGGGCCCCCAGCCTGGGGCAGGACAACCTTCAGGCCGCCCGAAAGCTCCTTAGTTATCCAACTCCTTTCCTTCCCAATCTTCTGAAGGAGCAGTTTTTGTTCAACATTGGCTTGAGCCCCCTGGATCCTGCGAGTATTCCATCTTTTCCTTCTTCTTCTTTTCTCCTTTTCTTGTCCCCTTTCTCTTTTTCTCTTTCTTTCTCTTTTTTTTTTTTTTGTTGCGCATCACCTCTTCCTTTTTCATCCCATTGCTGATCTTTTCTTCTTCTTTTTTTCAGGAATGGACGTCGAAGCAGCACGGATGCTTGCCAGGGGCCTCAAGGTTCACAAAAGAAAAGGCGCTGCAGCCTCTGGGTCGGCAAAGAAGGCCAGAATGGAGGAAACGAGCTCGGCCACACCTACCCAGGTGGCTCTCGCGGTCGACGTTCTTTCAGACGTCGAACCTCCGGCTCCCCGAGCCTCTTCAAGGAGTTCTCCCACTGAGGTTCCCGCTTTGGGGGCCCACTTCGAGGAGGTGCCAGGGGTTGAGAGGGGGAGGAGAAGGAAGACGGTGACCCGCAGGGTGAGTAGCCACTGAGCCGCCATCGAAGAGTCTCATGGTTCCGAAGAAGAGCCGGGGGAAAATCCCTTTAATGACAGGGACCTGATAAAGCGACTGGTCGACGGCTGCATCTTGCCTGAAGTCGTCCAGAGGATCATTCGCGCCGACCCCGAGCAATGGGTTTGGGACTCTCTAGGACCCTTTCTCGAGGTAAACAGATTCACTTTCCTCCCTCCTCTCGCACCTTCATTTAATTAGCTTCTCAACTTTCATTCCAACCTCCTGGCCGCCCTTGCAGATCGGGCACCAGCTCCTTGCCAACATCGAGGCGATAAATCGGGTGAGGAGGGATGCCATCCAAGCGGAGGAGAGTCGTCGGGCCGAAGTCATCCGCCTCAAAGAAAAGGCTGCCGAGGTAGCCACCCTCCAAGAGGCCCTTGAGAAAGAAAAGCAGGCCTCGGAGGAGATGGTGAGGAAGGCGGAGGCCGAGGTCGCAAATTTGATAGAGCAGATTCTAGTTCTGATCTCGGAGGCCAGGGTTCTAGCAGTGGAGGAGTTCAAGGCCTCTGCGGAGATGAGGGATCTAAACGTCAAGTTCGGCCAACAAGCATTCATCAAAGGGTTCGAGCTCTGTCAAGAGAAGGTGGTCAAGAAATTTTTCGAGCTCGACCTCAGCTTCTTGGATGAGGCGTCTGAAGATGAAGCCGGGCCCTCTCCCACTGCCACTGCCACCGCAGCTCCCCTTCCAAGAACACCGAGCTCCCCAACTCCTATTTCAGAGGTCTGAGACCTCTGACTTTATATTTTTCTTTTATTGCAATTTTTCTTTTCCCATTTGTCTTTAAGAAACACTCAATCAATAAAATTGGGTTTCTCCTTATGGAGGGCTTCTCCGCTCTTTTTCTTTTCTTTCTACAATGAGGCATGCCTTGACGCTTTTGTCTCCCGATGACAGTGTCCTGCTGAAGTGCTTCCCTTGCCACAGGGAGTTCCGCTGAAGTCCATGATCCAACATCTGAAGAAGAAAGTTCGTCATTTAACAAAAAGGTCGAAGGAGATGGAGAACGAACTCCGCGGGTTGAGGGAGAGCCACTCTGAGGCCACTGCAGAGGCCACCTACTTTCGAAACCTCCACGTGAAGGGGATCATGGAGTACAGTCGGAGGAAGACGAACTTCGAGAAGGAGCTAGAGGAACACAAGAAGTGCGCCAGTGACCGGTCTTGGGCTCAAGCTTCCAAAATCAGCTCTCTCAGAGCAGAGCTGTCGGCTGCCCAAGAGAGGATCAGCCAGTTGGAAGGAAGTTCATCCTGACTTTCGACCCGGGCCAACCACGATCGAGAATGGTCGAAGAAGTTCTCCAACCTTCAGCAACAGCTCCAGGATATCGAGGCGAGCTATAACGCATACCGGGCCGACTGGTGCAAGCAGGTGGACGACTATAGGGGGAAGCTCAGGATGGCAACCGACGAGGTTGTCCGCCTTCAAAGGCAGCTAGCTGAAGGAGCTCAGTTTGCTCCTGTTCGGGATCCCGATGAACTCCAATCCCTGAGAGGAACCGTAGAAGAGCTATCTGTCGCCCTTGGCGAGAGAAAAGTTGAGCTGCAGCAATTGAAGATCCAGCTAGTATACGAGCAGCAGGCAGTCAAGGATGTGGAGGTGGAATCCGAGGTCCTGAGAAAGAGGCACCGAGAGGCAAAGAATGAAAGCCAGCGGCTTCATCGGAGGTACGTGGAGATGCTAATGAGGGAGAAAGAATTAGAAGAAGAAGTCGAGAGCTTAAGGCACTCCTTGATGAGGGTCGAAGCCGAAAGTTCGAAGTCGGAGGAAGCGGGCCCCCTTAGGGCTCTTTTTGCCTTTCGTCCTTCTATGTGTCTTCTTTTGCCATTTGTTTGTTTGTTGTTGTTGTTGTTTTTTTTTTTCGATGCCGATGTCATCTGGAAGTTCTTGGTCATCGTCGCGTCGGCTTGCTTTTCTTGTCATCTTTTTTTTCAACCTCAAGGGCTCTGTAATGTATACTTAATTAATGACATGAGAAGGGAATTTTTCGTTACCTCTTTTACTCACATGTTGAATTGTTGTTTGCCGAGCTCCTTTCGGCTTTTGCCTTGCTCGATATTGATGCCGTTCGGAGGTACTCGATTACCGTCGCATTGACCCATCCTTTTGTTCATGGCCGCAGATTTGTCCGGGGCCACTCGGGTTTGACGCCCCCTTTCAGAGTTCGAGCTCGGAGGTCTGAGCTTCTCATCACCCTGAGGTAGCCGTCTTATCCTTGGCCTGTGTTGAGAGCTCTCTTGGAGGTTGGGAATTTTGATAAGAACCCCAATCCTCGCTGAGACGAGGTTCTTTGTATCTTTGATGTAATTTATTTTCCATTCGTCACTGACGCAGTTCGTCGCTTTCCTTTTTAACCCCCTTCCCCTTTTTTTTTCTTTTTTCAAGTGAGGATTTTTCCTCTGCTCTTAGTGGGGTCGCGGGAGCATGAAGGGGCTGCTGAGAAGGTTCCCTTTTTCTGATCTGGTCTTGAATGACCGAACATTAGTCAGCGCCAGGATGATGTTCTTCCCTTACTTCTGATGCAATCGATCTCAGCTCAGATTAGGACGAGGTTCTTTCCCCGCTCCTAATAGGGCTGTGGGGGCACGTATGGGCGTTGCAAGGCCTCTCCCCCCATCCGGTCTCAGAGTAATCGGGCCTTCAACTTTGCTCATATTAGGACGAGGTTCTCCTCCTGTCCCTAACAGGGCTGTGGGGGCGCATATGGGTGCTGTAGGGCCTCTCCCCCCATCCGGTCTAAAAATAATCGGGCCTTCGATCTTGCTCATGTTAGGGCAAGGTTCTCCTCCTGTCCCTAACATGGCTGTGGGGGCGCGTATGGACGCTGTAAGGCCTCTTCCCCCATCCGGTCTAAAAATAATCGGGCCTTCGACCTTGCTCATGTTAGGGCGAGGTTCTCCTCCTGTCCCTAACATGGCTATGGAGGTGCGTATGGGCGCTGTAGGGCCTCTCCCCCCATCCGGTCTAAAAATAATCGGGCCTTCGACCTTGCTAATGTTAGGGCGAGGTTCTCCTCCTGTCCCTAACATGGCTGTGGGGGCGTGTATGGGCGCTGTAGGGCCTCTCCCCCCATTCGGTCTAAAAATAATCGAGCCTTCGATTTTACCCATATTAGGTGTTGTTTTCATTGTCTGAAGGGGTTATCCCCTGCCATTACAAGTCCATGCCAAAAGGGGAAGATGTGCAAATCTGAAAGGAATCTTGATTTAAAGCGAAGTCATTCACAATACATTTACAGGTTTTTCAAATCTCAGGGCTGTAGAAGGTCTGCTCCCGATCAAGGTCCTCCAGAGATGGAGTTGATGATCCCAATTGGAGGCCGATCTCTGGGCTGCTCTTCCCTCCTTGGCGGCTCAAGTTGCGATAGGGCCCTTGGCCGATCTTCTCTACCCTCAGGTCGGTGCCGAATGAACCTGTCGAGCCGACCTCGTCTGATGAGCTCCTCGATCTCGTCCCGGAGTTGAATGCATTCCTCTGTGTCGTGGCCATGGTCACGATGGTAGGGGCAGAACTTGTTAGGATTGTGCTTCCCAGGGTGTGTGCGCATCCTCTCTGGCCTTGGGAGCTGCTCTTTGACTTTCATCAGCACTTGAGTTTTCGATGCGTTGAGGGGGGCATAGCTGTGGAATCTTCCTGGGGGAGACCCCCGACGGACCCGGTGCTCCAGGCTTCTCTGTCTGCATGCTCGGGGAGGAGTCTGGGTGCACTTGTGCCCGAGAGGAGTTTGAGAACGTGGCCGAGCTTCTCTCGGCCCTTTCTCGACTACGGGCTTACTCGAGTCTCCCACCTGTCGCTCTCTCGCGGTCTCCTCATCCTTCATCTTGAAGGCTTCTTCTGCTCGGGTGTACCCTTCGGCCTGAGCCAACAAATCAGCAAAATCCCTGGGGTACTTCTTTTCCAGGGAGAATAGAAGGTCGTTCTTCTAAAGGCCGCCTTTCAGAGCGGCCATTGTGACCGATTGGTCCAAGTTTCGGACCTCCAATGTGGCGACATTGAAACGGTAGACGTAAGCCCGAATAGACTCTCCCTCCCTCTGCTTGATGTTGATGAGGGACTTCAAACCCTTCCGAGGATGCCGGCTGCTAACAAAATGAGCCACAAACTGGTGGCTCATCTGATCAAAGAAAAAGATGGTACCCGACTTCAGCGTCGAGTACCAGTTTCTCACCGCTCTCTTCAAGGTGGACGGAAAAGCTTGGCACAGGATGGCGTCGGACGTGCCATGAAGCAGCATCATTGTTCGGAAGGCCTCCAGATGGTCAACTGGGTCTGAAGTCCCGTCGTATCTTTCAAATTGAGGGAGCTTGAAGTTTGGCGAGATCGGTTCCTGCATGATCATTTGAGAAAAGGGAGGGTTAGTACAAATATCCTCACCATAAGCAAAGGGAGCGTGGCGGAGTTCTTCGATCTACCGGTTCATCTTCTGGAGCCTCTGGTCCAGGAAATCCTCTTGACTATGGGTCTCGAGGGTCTTCTGGCAGAGTGGAAGTAGAGATCTTTCAGGAGTAGAATCATGATCTGACTGAGGGCTCTCCACCCTCGGATTCATCTTTTCGGGAAAGATGAGGTGGCTGGCCCAAGTAGCCCATCCTACCATCGGATTTTGGAGTTCCGATGATGTTCTCTCCAGTCGCACTGACGCCTGCGGCTGTTGCTGCTGCTGCATGGCCTGCACTGCTTCAGTGAGGCCTCTGACCTGCTGGACCAATAGGTCGAATCGTTCCGCACCAACCGCTGTTGCCGGAGGAGGAGGAGGAGGCTGAGAAATTGGAGGTGAGACTGGAGCCTGAGATCTGGCCGCGGAGGCCGTGGATCACCGAGTGGATGCTTTGCGGAGAGGCATCGGGCGAAGATCTAGTGGGGGAAGGAGGAGAGGATGTCGAAAAAGATAATCGAAGGCGGTCCCGTTGAGTGCTCCTTTAAGAACAAGGGTACTGCGAAGACACAGCGACCCTTCCTCTAGCGCCAATCCTGTTGGTGCAAAAAATCCGCCGACATCGGAGAAGCTGGAGTCGAGGGAGCCACGGTCACCGTCGGGACCTACAAAGAAAATCTAAATCAGAGTTGGGGGTGCTCCGACAAGACCCTCCGACTCTCAAGTCAGTTCTCTGCCTCAACAAGAATGGAGTGCTCGAAAAAAAATTTTAGCAGAGTTTTGAGATAGAAATTAGAGCTTAGAAAATAACATATCTGGGGTCCTCCTTTTATTGGTAGAGGGTGCAACAAACTGATAGCGACGTTTGTAACCGTCTGGTAGTGGACCGCTCGGGGTCAGGAGGGGTTTGTTATGAAGAGTAGTGGAGTGAAATCATGGCCATTACGGTGGCCTGCCACGTGGAGCCTATTGCGGGGAGTGGAGCGGCGTCCATTGTCGCGACTTGCCAGAGAGTGGAGGAGCCGCGTAGAATCTATCACAGGAAGTGGAGCAGAGTTGTGGCCATTACTGTGGCATGCCAGGGAGTGGTGGAGCCGCATGGAATCCATCGCAAGAAGTGGAGCAGAGTCATGGCCATTACTGTGGCATGCCAGGGAGTGGTGGAGCCATGTGGAATCCATCGCAGGAAGTAGAGCAGAGTCGTGGCCATTATTGTGGCATGCCAGGGAGTGGAGGCCTGTTGGCCGAAGCTCGGTTGAGGTGCCGGGCAGAAAGAGGTAGCCGTCCATCTGAGAAGAGCTCGGATGTCGCTGGCAAACCTTCTACCGTTGGGTGCCTTGGGCGTTAATACTGCAGGCGAGGGCCACTTGCCATAGGAGCTCGGTCAGAGGCTTTCCGCAGACGAAGTTCGATTTCGCACAGAATTTGACAGAGGGCCGACTGGCAGTGCACGTCGGATGGCGCTGGAGAAGTTCATCCGCTGGAGGGGTCCAGCTGCTGGATTTTACGTGTCGTAGGAGTTCGCCCAGAATCTGTCCGCTACAGAAGTTCGATTGGAGTCCGATCCCCGTAGAAGCCCGGATGAGGATCATTTGTCGAGGAATCTCGATCGAAGCCTACCTGCAACAGAAACCCGAAAGGAATTCATCCACAATGGAAGCTCGAGTGAAGGCTTACAGTGAAAATTTGGTGCGAACCGCTCATAGTAGAGATTTGAAGTAGACCGCTTATAGAAGAAGCTCGGGGTAGATCACTTGCGGTAGAAGTTCGGAGTCCGGCCTTTGTAGGAGTTCGGATGAGGTCTACCTGCA